>NC_041331.1:44327591-44367591 GCF_004354835.1 Perca flavescens
TCCTCTGAGTCTGGCCTCACTAACCTCTCCTCCTCTGAGTCTAACCTCTCCTCCTCTGAGTCTGGTCTCACTAACCTCTCCTCCTCTGAGTCTGGTCTCACTAACTCTCCTCCTCTGAGTCTGGCCTCACTAACATCTCCTCCTCTGAGTCTGGTCTCACTAACCTCTCCTCCTCTGAGTCTGGTCTCACTAACATCTCCTCCTCCTCTGAGTCTGGTCTCCTCTGAGTCTGGTCTCACTAACATCTCCCTCCTCTGAGTCGGGTCTCACTAACCTCTCCTCCTCTGAGTCTGGTCTCCCTCGCGCTGGACTCAGTTTCACTGAGCTACTAACACTTAATAAATAAAATAAATGGCATTACATCAGTGAGTTCAAACTGCTTAGTATGCGTAATTTGGACTGACACTGAGATGTATGTTCTGTAACTAGTGTGGCGCTGTCACCATTCTCTTGCTTTCCACTTCGACATTAAACTTTATTTTTTTATTATTCTGCCATGGTTCGGTGCATTCACCGCCCGGTCACCATTTGTCATTCTGGGCATTTTCTTTTATTGCTTATCCAAGATGACAAACCTCCAAACAAACTCCACCTTCTCGCCTCCACCTCCGCGATCAGCATCTCAACCTCAGTCAGTGAAGTTTTTTTTTTTTTTTTTTTTTTTCGTCTGCAGCGGGATAACCCGTTGTGATTGGACAAAGAATGATGCATTTAATGGAATTTCCATATTCATTTATGGGAGGAGGCAAGGCGGGGTCAGTCACTCATTCATGTGCGCTCAATTTCACGTGGATTGCCATGTATAAAGGAAAGGTGCGCGGGACCTGGCGTACGACCGGTTTTATACATGTGAATATTTCTGTGCGTAGGTACTTTTCAAGTTTTGGCCGTACGCCATCTTCTGGTATGAAAGCTGCGCAGTCTTTTATACATGAGGCCCCAGGTGTATTAAAACCCATTGATGATGGCTGCATTCCACTTAGGAGAGGCCCTGGTATTGTGCATGCTGACTCACTGAAATATCTTACTGGGACACTTGATGGAACTGAGCCATCATTAAGGTTATCAGTTTCAGCTGTGCTTTACCTACTATGACAAGTCAACATGTCTGCTGTGAAAAAGGTCCCTTGGCCAAATGATTTCACTTTTGTGAAATGCAAAAAGCCAAATGGGAACACTTATGACATTTTGGAAGAACCATTGGGAACACTTTTGCCATTTGGGAAGGACACTTGGGAGGACAATTGCTCCATTGAAAGGCTGCCAAATGTCCACCAGCCCTGAGGGATGCTAATCATCCCAAATGGCAGAAGTATATCCCATTTTTAACTAAGATAAGTACGGTATTAGGGAAGACTAACCCAGGACATTTGACCTGTGTTTAATAGGGGGATTGACTGTTCCCAAGTGTCCCTCACAAATGTCAAAAGTGTTCCCAAATGTCCTTCCCCAACTGGAGGTGGCTTCGATGCATTTTTGGCCTCAACCTAAAGCTTAAAAATTGCAATTTTTTGACTTTCAGCTATAACCCTGGTTTTTGAGTATGTTGTTGCCAGCTCTTTATGGAGCAAAACTGTGTTGGTTTGGAGATGCTAGCACTTAGCATGGCTGCACAAGGAAGATAGGCCATTTGGGAACACTTTTGCCATTTGGGAAGGACAATTTGGAACAGTCACTCCCCCTATTAAAAACAGGCCAAATGTCTTGGGTTGGGCTTTCCTAACACTGCTCTTCCCTTAGTTAAAAATGGGACATTTGGCCTGTTTTTAATAGCGGGGTTGACTGTTCCCAAGTGTCCTCCCCAAATGGAAGAAGTGTTCCCAAATGTCCTTTCCCAACTGGAGTCCAGAACCTTTCTGGTGGGAGCCAGTAGGGTCCTTTCCCATGGTTCCAGGTCCACCAAAATGTTGTAATTTATTCTCCAGAACAACATCTCCAATATTGAACAGGTTTCCGGTCATTATTGCACTGTTAAATGTGAATATTTTTTTATTAGCATTTAAAAAATGGTCTTCTGACCTTTTGGGTCTTATATTTTGGGACACTTGGGAACACTTCTTCCATTTGGGAAGCACATTCAGGAAGAGCCAATCCTCCTCTTAAAAACACGCCAAATGTCCCATTTTTAACTAAAGTAAGTACGGTATTAGGGAACCTAACCCAGGACATATGGCTTGTTTTGAATAGGCTCTTCCCAAATGGAAGAAGTGTTCCCAAATGTTCTTTCCCAACTGGAGGTGGCTTGGATGCATTTTTGGCCTCAAACCTGAACCAGACAATTTTTTCCACTTTCAGCTAGAGCCCTGGTTTCTGAGTATGTTTTTGCCAGCTCTTTATGGAGTAACACTGTGTTGGTTTGGAGATGTAATTGGAAATTGATTTATTTGAAACACACAAACACAAAATAAACATTAACATTAAGCTTAATAAACATTAAGCTTGTTAAACGAGAATATGTCTTGGACCAGGTTATAGCAACAATTGCTAATTTCCACCTGTAGTCCCTGGGCAATGGGTAGATACTAGCACTTAGCATGGCTGCACAGGAAGGTATGCCATTTGGGAAGGACAATTGGGAACAGTCAACCCCCCTATTAAAAACTAAATGTCCTGAGTTGGGCTTCCCTAACACTGCTCCCGAGTTCTCAGATTATGTAAACTTATGTATGCTTGTCCCTCCCCAAATGGCAAACGTGTCCCCAAATGTCCTTTCCCAACTGGAGGTGGCTTGTTTTACACCACTGCTGATCACCACCCCTGCAACTCTTTCACATGTGTTCCCAAGTGTCAATCGTGCCCCAGTGTCCCCGGCACAGCAACCTATGGGTCCACGGTACCAGGAACATCGCACACCCAAATGACTGAAGGGAAGGCCCAAATGGAAAAAATGTTCCCCAAAAATAAACAAGGGGCTGCTAATTGTCCCAAAACCCAACCACAATGAAAATGAGGTGCATTTCTGCCGTGTCCGTGTACACTCTAATTGAAAATGAGGGACAAACGGGAATAGTTCCCTTAACCTAACCCATCCCTATACCTAACCCTCAATATTTTCAACATGGCTACTCAGAATACAGTGGTGCTCATAAATGTATGAACCCATGCTAAAGTTGACTAAAAAGAGGAATTAAAAAAATAATCTTTTGGAAATTGATCTTAATGCCTTAATAAAAACAAAATGGAAAAATCCAACCTTTTTAAAGACACCAATTTTCTTTGTGAATGAATGTTTCGTAAATAAATAAATGTTCTTCCTTAAAATACAGGGGGCATAAGTCAGTACACCCCAATGTTAAATTCCCATAGATGCAGGCAGGTATTTATTTTTAAAGGCCAGTTATTTCATTTACCCAGGATACTATGCATTCTGATAAATCATCACATACCCTTCACCATACCTAGATTGGCATGGGGTACTTTCAATAAAATCATCTTTTTAGTCAACTTTAGCATGGGTTCATAAACTTATGAGCACCACTGTGTTCTGCTCCTCCTCCCCACTTCTCTTCCTAATACTTCCTGTTTGGAGCAATGATCTCAGTGTTTTTGAACAATTTATTTTACCTCTGCTTACTATCTTACCGTCACACCTTGAAACTAATTATAGATGTATGCTCACTCTGTCCATGACGCAGCTGATATCTAAACAAACCTATTACACTCTAAGTCTTTGTCTCTACTTGTGTGTGGGTGTTTTAATAACAGATTAGCAGCCTATAAAGTAAACCCCACCTCTTTATTATAATAAAACATTGAATATTTTTCTTAAATGAACATTAAACTGACAGTATAACATTTATCCTCGTCAATAAAAACAAACCACCAATAATCACTTATATAATTACAATATGCAAATCTAAACAAAATCAACAATTACCATCAACAGTCATACCCAAAACTTAACATGTCTACACTGATATTACTAATAGGAGCAAAAATAGTTCTGCTAATCAGAGCTACAAATACATAACGATACTAAGTCAAAACCAAACTGTTGTTGATCAAAATAAATCCTATTAAAGCCAGTAAAATAGAACATATGAGGATTGAGAGACAAGTTCAAATAAAGGAAGTAAATGCACATTTCAAATGTTCTCTCCACTCTCTCCCCTTTCTGTCATTTAAGAGTCTACTCTGGGCCCCCTCCCAAACATTTAGGCTCATTCGCTTTAAGAGTGATGCATTCTGGGAATGCAATTAGTTGTTTTTTAACCAAACCTACAACTCTCAACTTGAACACCACCCATCCACACACACACACACACACACACACACACACACACACACACACAGCAACTACAATATTCCAGATCATTGAACAAAATAGACAATAAACTAAATAAACATATGTATAAATGACATCATCAGCCCGTCATACACGTCTCTCCCCAGCACAAAGCTTCTTAGGAGCCTCCAGAAATTTCAGCTACTTTCTCCATTTTCTAGTAGAAGCATCCAATCTGGCAAACAGTTTAAATGACATCTTTTCAAACGCCCATCCTTGGAAGTAAAAACAATATTTTTAATTAAAATCCCAGTTCTTGCAGCACATTTACACCGAAAGCAGCTCAGCTGTAGTTTCTCATTCTGGGCTTTGGAAATATTTTAACAACCAAGGAATGTTTTCCATCAGGTCATTTGCTAAAACCTATCAATTATTTTTTTTTTTACGACTAATAAACGACTTTCTCTCCACCTTCTCGGAGTTCTTTAAAGCTGACAGAGAAATCTCAGCTGGACAGTTTTTGATTTCTGCAGTTTTAGCATCACCAGCCGGTCCGATACTGAAATAAGGGAAGAGTTTCTCAGTGAAAGTGTCTCTGTGAGTGTAGATGTGAGTCTTGTCTTCAGCATTGTAGAAGGACACCTCCCCCCCCTCATAGTCCAGCTGGACTCTGATCCTCTGGAGACTCTTCTTCACTGTGAGGGTCTTAGCAGATCCATTAGTGTATTTTCCACTGTGATACTTCAAACACAAGATTCCATATTCTGGTGAAATGCCTCTTTCTCCCTTCCTGTCAGCTGACTCTTTGGCTAAACCCACAAGCCAGTCAGGATAATCTCCCACCTCCACCTCCCAGCTGTGTTTCCCTGAGCTGAAACCCTCAGAGCCCAGAACCTCTGCATACTTGCTGTGTCTCTCTGGATTGTCTGGAAGCTTCTGCTTTGTGTCTCCACGTCTCACACTGGTCAGATCATCAGACAGATAGAGACTGCAGGCTGCAGTGTTTGGGTCCAGAATGACAGGACAGAAGTGGACCTTGTCCTTCATCTTCTCCCAGACTCTGAAGGACAGGTTGCCCAGATGTTTGGCCACATCTGTCAGAGCTCCTGAGAGCAGCTGTGGATCTGACAGCGAGCACTGGACTCTGGCTCTGCTCTGAGAGGCTTTATAACTGCTGAGGAACGCCACGCTGTCTTTCTGCAGGTCTGCTTCCACAGCAGAGATGCTGTCTGACAGAGAGGAGATCTGCTCCTGAATCCTCTTCATCTCTCTGCTGACAGTCTTCCCCCTCTGCTGCTCTTCCTCCCTCAGAGCTGCCAGTCTGGACTCCTCTTCCTCTTTCAGGAACTGGTGCAGCTTGTTGAACTCAGCTCTGATCTGCCTCTCTGTAGACAGCAGCTGCTTCTTGGAGTGTTGATTTATTTCATCGTATGTTTCCTCCACTCGTCTGTGTTTGTCTCTCTTGTCCTGCAGAGACTGTAAGTCAGATTTCAGCTGCTCCTTCAGATCTCTGACTGCTTGTTCTACAGGAACCACCGTGTGACCGTGGTGGAGAGAAAACTCACAGACAGGACACACAGCTCTATCTTCATCCTTACAGAACCAATAAGGGACTTCTGGATGTTTATCACACACCACCTCCTCTTTCTTCTCTCCTTTTTCTGTCTCAGATGATCCAGATTTCTGTCTCCCAGCAAAGTTGTCAGCCTGTTCCTTCAGTGCAAAGTTCACTGCTGGTTCATCCGTTAAGGACTTTGTTTTACAAATGGGACAGTTTTTGTTGTTAGCTTGTTCCCAGAATGTGTGCAGGCAGCTTGAACAGAAGCTGTGGTTGCAGCTCAGAGACACAAGATCTCTGAAAGTCTCTGAGCACACATGGCAGTTCAGGTCACTTTCAACAAGAGCAGTTTTCTCAGCCATCTGTCTTTGTATCTAAATGTCTCTCAAAAACAAGACTCACCGAGTTCCTGTCCCTTCTCTTGACTGCTTCAAATCTTCCCGTCGTGTGTTTTCCAGCAGAGATCTCACAGCCTGTAATGGCATCTCCGCTCCGTTCAGCAATGTCAAAATGTACTTTCATTTTCACTCACCAGTCACCAGGTGAACATTTCAACCGGCTGACTCACACTAAACCAATTTGACATTTGCTAGCAACTGTAACAGAAAACCTGTTGCATGGCAGTGTTCATTTCACCCAGTCGGACTAAATATACGTCTCTGTCTCGTAACTTACACTTATATTAATCAGTTGTTTAGTGTTGGGTGACCAACTAGTTCTCTCCCGGAGTTAGAGGAAGACATTACAGCTAGAATAGAGGATAGCTTTTTGCAGAACATGAGCATTACAATTGGACTATTCCTGAATTGCGTAACTAAACCTTGTGAGTCCGAGATACTGTCACAGCATAACAGATATGAGCTAAGAGAAGTGAGATTGAGGCGGAGTCTGGGCTTCTAACGATGGCCGCCACGTCTCCATTAGGTCTGTCCTCGACTAAAGATCTTCTTAGTCGACTAACACTTATAGGATTTTGTCGACTAATCGATTAGTTGATTTAATTGACAGAGCTGTGCGCTTTAAGAAAGCACAATATAAATGTAGTTAAGTTAAGAAATCTTAGTCGACTAAGACCAAAACGACCGATTAGTCGACTAATCAACTAAGAGGTGGCAGCCCTAGTCTCCACTTTTCTCTAATATCTTTTAAAGAACTTCTCCACTTAATACAAATTACAGGAAATTTAATTGAACAGATAACTATAAAACACCCAAATTTGTTTCTTTGTAGTAGTTTTAAATCTATTTTTAGTCATTTCCCCTAACCTGCTGACCGGCCTGTCCAGTGGTTCTTTTAACCCACTTTTAATGTGTCCTATTGTAGACAGCTTAATAGATAACCAAACCTGGCTTTTTAAGGAGGTTTTAAAGTGTGTTCTCACATTAGTGGTCCCCTTGTGCCTGTGCCCCTCGACGCACCCATCCCTAACCATAACCCATTCCTATACCCATCCCTAACCCTAATCCCCCCCTTCAATGCACACTCTGTCATGAAAAGTGCCACCAGGAGCGCCCCTTCTTGCTCAGTATGAGACATGGGTTGGGTGCCGTTTGTGGAACATGGAAGATAAGTTCACGAACGGTCTCCACACAGTGGCCACACGTCAGCTCTACTGGTGCTTTGATTAACAAACCATGAGGCTAAGTAGTTACCTATGTCGGTAGGTCGATTCATAGAATTCCAAAAATCATTTCGTATTTTTAATTTAAACTTTTTTAAATTTTATGTCTACTGCAATCACATGGGAAAAGTAACTACATTTAAAAACTGTGAATAGTTTTTTTTTTAATCGAATCTTGAGCCTAAAAATCTCTCGAATCGTTTTTTTTTTTTTTTTTTTGAATCGTGCACATCATGCTCTAGTCACTAGGAAAGAGAATAGCCCAGCGAAATCAAGACGTTATCCCCATTTTGTCTTAAACAAGTACCCTTTCTGAATAAAGAAATACAATTTATCTCACCTGGGAATCCATCTCCAGTGGTTCTGTCCACTGTTCAAAAAAGGAACCAGTCACCTTCCCTCCAGCTGGAACTGGCCTCTGTGGAAACAGCAATTCAAGCTGGAGGTGTTTCAGGACCCAAAAGCTGGAAGTGGGGGGACGGATGTCTGGGATCCGGCTCGGAGGACCAAGTTGTTAGGATAATTATTCATTTCATTTTTTTTTTCATTTTTTTTTTTTCTTGAACAATCAACAGTGTTTCAACATAATACACAATAAAATGAAAACCCCAACATTCAAACACAAACAATCTGAATTTACCAAAGACAAAAAAATAAATGATAAAGTTTAAGTTAGAGAAGGAGCAGGCAGAAGCAAATGGCTTATTAGGTCCTGCTCCTATTTCAGAATATATTATTACAAAACAAATATATATGCAAACACAGCATACAATCTTTCAGGTCTTACAATAAATTACAACAATACCTTAACATTATAATTCCATTTCTACGTTTCGGTCTATTTTCTGTATTGGTCACGTATTGAGTTCGTTAATGTATTTTTGAACTGAATGATATTATGGCTCTGTTTGATGTCATTCTTCAGTCCATTCCATAAAGTCACCCCACAAACTGAAACACACATGCTTTTAATGGCAGTTTGTCTCTTTCATTTTAACATTGCAACGTATGTTACATGGTAAATCATTTTCTTTAACTGTAAACATAAATTGTGCCGTTTTGAATGTAACAATGTCCATAGATTCCAGCAAATGTGAATTCAAAAACCGATGATTAGTGTGCTCATAGTACCCAGTGTGATTTATTATCCTGATTGCTCTTTTTTACAATGTGCAAATATGTTATAAATTGCTTTTGTAGGCATTTCCCCAAACTTCCACACAATATAACATATATGGTAAAATAAGTGTGCAGTACAGAGTATGTAGTGTATTTTGGTTCAATATGTCTCTAGTCTGGCCATCTTCATGCATACATATTTAATGTGGGGCTTCCAGCACAGTTTGTGGTCAAGTACAACACCCAGAAATTTACTTTCATAGACTCTTTCAGTTATTTCATAATAAATTACAAAGGGTGGCTACTTTGAAGAATCTAAAATATAAGACATGTTTTCAGTTATTTCACACTTTTTTGTTAAGTACATAATTCCATATGTGTTCATTCATAGTTTTGATGCCTTCAGTGAGAATCTACAATGTAAATAGTCATGAAAATAAATAAACCCATTAAATGAGAAGGTGTGTCCAAACTTTTGGCCTGTACCATACATACATACATACATACATACATACATACATACATACATACATACATACATACATACATACATACATACTTAGTGAGTCTACAATCCCGTCATTTACTTTTTTTACTAGACATCAATGTCGTCACAATCTATTGAAGTTTTATTCATACTTTTACTTACAGTCTCTACAATTTCTTTGTTTTCCACAGTTCCCAAAAAAAAGGAGTGTTTTTTTTTTTTTTTCACATGGTCCATCACAGAGCATTTCATCCCTGTGTACTTTATATTTTTGGCCAGTTTAGTGCCCACATTAACTAAAAAAAATGGTTGACTCTGTTAACCACCTCATTGATATTTGTCATTGTCCTTAAAGTTTTCCGGATAATTAAATTTATTAAGTCCTTTTTGTATTAATGTTATTGTATTCCATATTCCTTTCACATTATATTTGTTATTCTTTAGTAATTTATTATAATAATCTTTCTTACATACCCTCATTATGTTAGATAATTTGTTTTTATATTTTAACTCAGATTCTTTTATTTTATATTTTGTAAAATTCCTATAAAGGGTATTCTTTTTTTACAGGCATTTTGAATTGCTTTGGACATCCAGAGTTTTTCTGAATATTCCCCTTTTATTGCAATATTGTTTTATAGGACAGGTTTTATTATATAGAGTTGCAAATACGTCTAAAAATAGTTCAAATGCAGTATTAAGGTCAGCATCCTTGCCTACTTCCTTCCAATTTTACTTTATTAACTCATTTCTATATGCAGTTATAGTTTTTGCGGTTCTTATTATTCTGTATTTAATCTCTTTGCACTCCCTTGTCCCACCATAATTACAATCATGTGTCACATAGATTTGCAGGTGGTCCCTTATATCATTAATTAATATTCCACTTGAAGAGTTGCTTTCCATATTGTTTGTAAAAAATATTATCTATCAGAGTGGCACCATTACATGTTGTTCTGGTTGGTTTTGTGATTGTTGGAAAAAGGAATCAAACTATACAATGTTTCAATAAACTCTTAAGTCAATTTGTGTTTGTTTGTTAGGATTTAATAAGTCAATGTTGAAATCCACACAGATTTAGTTGACTTTATGCTTTACTTTATTAAACATTTGTTCAATTTTTTTCTGTAAATATTTTAATGTTGGATCCTGGTTTCTTATACACACAACTTACTATGACATTCTTAATTTTTTTCCATACATAATTCAATTGATATACACTCCATTGTATCATCAGTGACTACTGCCTTGTTTTCAACAACCTTGTAAATGAGAGCTTTGTCAACAACAACAAAAAGAATAGACAAGAACACAGAAGTTCATTTTTACTTGCGCAAGCAAGGAGTTAATGTTACAGCACTCGGAGCATAGTACAAAAAGTTAATGTCGAAAGCCCTCTACAGCAGCTTAATATGATATCCTAATAGTTCCTAGTTTTTTGAACCATTTATTTGACCTCTGCTTTCTATCTTCCATCACATCTTGAAGCTAATTATAGATGTATGCTCACTCTGTCCATGATGCAGCTGATATCTAAACAAAAATATTATACTTAAAAAAACATTTTAAATTACTTTATAGTGATCATAGTTCAGGTATTATTAATGGAGATGTAGTATTTCTATAGAAGTGTTTTTTAAATTTAGTTTTTAATATATCAGTTTGAGAACCAGTGAACTAATCGATTAGTCGACAAAATGTGTTAGTAGAGCTAAAACTACTATAAATTTTACAGTAACATTAATTGCGTCTTTCTCGGTCATAACACAGAGCCTATAAAGTCAACCACGTCTCTTTATTATCATAAAACATTTAATCTTTTTCTTAAATGAACATTAAAATGACAGTAGAACAATTATCCTCATCAATAAAAACAAACCACCAATAATCACTTTATGCAAAACAGTCATACCCAAAACTTAACATATCTTTAACAATATTTATAAACATGAATGTATTAATATTAGTGCTGTCAAATGATTAATAAAAAAATAAAAAAATATTTTATCGCGATTAATCGCGTTAATGTCATGGTTAACTCTCAATTAATCGCACATTTTTATCTATTTTAAATGTCCCTTAATTTCTTTAAATCCCATTATTTCTTTTCTCATTTTAATGCTCTTATCAACATGGAAAAGTGGATCGGCTTGCTTTGTACAAATGTTTATTTATTTTTTTTATTGAAAACAACCTTGCCATATACCGTAGTGTTCAATTTCCAACTAACATTCTCACTTGGAGCAAATAATCTCTTACACAATGTAACACTGTCCATCAATAAAAGGGTGAAAGAAATACTTTGTCACACAAACCGCCCCTTCAAAAGCCCTTTTTGAGGGATCAAAACAGGGCGATCCAACATAAAATTACAAAGTGCACATGTAAGGTAAACTAGGACTCAGCCTATAGTGCAGTTAAACCATGGCTTATTACTTTACTTTTCTCAAGTTTGCTTTAAAAATAGCAGTCAGGCTACTGCTCTTTATTCACCAGAGGCTCATCAACCCAGCCTCTCATTTCAGAAAGAATGAACCGTAACGGTTAGCAATAAAAGGTAAGCCTACTACTTCTTTGCTTTGAGCCAGATACTCAAACAGACAAGCCTGTTGACATTTTCAGACAACAGGGAAGCTCACTTCTTTTGTACAACATGCCCAGACAGTGAAAACAACCTTGCAGAAGGTACTTTGGTGCAAAGCGGGCCATTTCACTGTGTGCCCTTTCATGTGTGGACCACCATTCCTGGGGACAGTCATCCATGCCAGTAAGAGGTGCTCCAGATATTGCTCAATTGAACCATTTGGCAACTTTTTTAATGGTAAACTTTCCATTCAGAATTGTATTGGCATCCATTTCGGCGTCTCGCGCTCGCCATCCACTCAAAACGTAATCTTAGCCTACTACTCTTTGGCCGGCTCGCGAGCCCAAACAAGTGTGTGCAGCGTGCCTGTTGTTGTGTTTCCGGTTTAGCTAGCTCTGGTGTGGTGTTGTAGTTTTTCTAACGTTAGTAGTTGTTGCAACAGCATGTGAAAAAACTACAAAGTTGACGCCGTTAAAATGGGTCTATGTTAACGCTGTTAATAACGCGTTTAACTGACAGCACTAATTATATATAAATACATTCTCAGAAAGTTATTCACTTTTTTAAATTACTTTTAGTTTTTATTCTAATTCTATCTACGAAAGGGAAGTGAGCTGTAAAAGAGAGAATACACATAACAGTGATATTACTAATAGGAGCAACAACAGTTCTGCTAATCAGAGCTACAAATACATAACAATACTAAGTCCAAACCAAACTGTTGTTGATCAAAATAAATCCTATTAAAGCCAGTAAAATAGAACATATGAGGATTGAGAGACAAGTTAAAATTATGGAAGTAAATGCACATTTCAAATGTTCTCTCCACTCTCTCCCATTTGTCATTTAAGAGTCTACTCTGGGCCCCCCCCCAAACATTTAGGCTCATTCACACAGTGACGCATTCTGGGAATGTTGACAGTTTATTACGTAAACAATATCAAAATAACAAATCAGAAACGCTAAAAACAGAACAACATCCTTAGGTATTCTCTCTCATCTCTCTCCTGAAAAATTACTTGTTTTTTGTGATCAACAAATAGTTATTTTTTAACAAAAAAACAAAACCTACAACTTGCAACTTGAACGACAGACACACACACACACACACACACACACACACACACACACACAGCAACTACAATATTCCAGGTCATTCAACAAAATAGACAATAAACCAAATAAACATATGTATAAATGACATCATCAGCCCATCATACCCGTCTCTCCCCAGCACAAAGCTTCTTAGGATCCTCCAGAAAGTTCAGCTACTTTCTCCATTTTCTAGTAGAAACAACTCACAAGCACACTCCTGGATTCATTCCTCCATCCTCTTCAAATAATCTGTCTGGCTATCATTAGACTAGTCTGGACCCAGCTTCTTATGTTTAAAATCTAAATTAAACTCAGAATGTTAACACATCTCCACCCAAAGCTGAAAACCAGTCGGCTACATTCTGCAGATTTTCATTCTGGATCAAAACAACAACAACTAAACCCTGCAGATCCTGTTTGGGTCTGATCATAATATTTAAGCTTTTTACTCATTTAAGCTTTTTACTCATCCTTTGGAAATATTTTGTGTCTCAAACAACAACCAAGGAATGTTTTCCATCAGGTCATTTGATAAAACACATCAATTCTTATTTTGTTTATACCTAATAAACGACTTTGGGCGCTCTCCTCTCTCCATCTTCTCTGAGTTCTCTGAACCTCGCACACAAATCTCAGCTGGACAGATTTTGATTTCTGCAGTTTTAGCATCTCCAGCCGGTCCCATACTGAACCAAGGGAAGAGTTTCTCAGTGAAAGTGTCTCTGAGAGTGTAGATGTGAGTCTTGTCTTCAGAGTTGTAGAAGGACACCTCCCCCCCCTCATAGTCCAGCTGGACTCTGATCCTCTGGAGACTCTTCTTCACTTTGAGGCTCTTACCAGATCCATCAGTGTATTTTCCACTGCGATGTAATAAACACCAGATTCCATATTTTGGTGAAGCATATCTTTCTCCCTTCCGGTCAGCTGACTCTTTGGCTAAACCCACAAGCCAGCCAGGATGATCTCCCACCTCCACCTCCCAGCTGTGTTTCCCTGAGCTGAAGCCTTCAGAGCCCAGAACATCTGGATACCTGCTGTGTCTCTCTGGATTGTCTGGAAGCTTCTGCTTTGTGTCTCCACATCTCACACTGGTCAGATCATCAGACAAATAGAGACTGGGTTTTGCAGTGTTTGGTTCCAGAATGACGGGACTGAAGTGGACCATGTCCTTCATCTTCTCCCAGACTCTGAAGGACAGGTTGCCCAGATGTTTGGCCACATCTGTCAGAGCTCCTGAGAGCAGCTGTGGATCTGACAGCGAGCACTGGACTCTGGCTCTGCTCTGAGAGGCTTTATAACTGCTGAGGAACGCCACGCTGTCTTTCTGCAGGTCTGCTTCCACAGCAGAGATGCTGTCTGACAGAGAGGAGATCTGCTCCTGAATCCTCTTCATCTCTCTGCTGACAGTCTTCCCCCTCTGCTGCTCTTCCTCCCTCAGAGCTGCCAGTCTGGACTCCTCTTCCTCTTTCAGGAACTGGTGCAGCTTGTTGAACTCGGCTCTGATCTGCCTCTCTGTAGACAGCAGCTGCTTCTTGGAGTGTTGATTTATTTCATCGTATGTTTCCTCCACTCGTCTGTGTTTGTCTCTCTTGTCCTGCAGAGACTGTAAGTCAGATTTCAGCTGCT
Organism: Perca flavescens; assembly: GCF_004354835.1. NCBI lineage: Eukaryota > Metazoa > Chordata > Actinopteri > Perciformes > Percidae > Perca > Perca flavescens. The sequence goes on from NC_041331.1 coordinate 44,341,907, forward strand.
CCTTCAGATCTCTGACTGCTTGTTCTACAGGAACCACCGTGTGACCGTGGTGGAGAGAAAACTCACAGACAGGACACACAGCTCTATCATCGTCCTTACAGAACAATTTAGGCTCTTCTTGGTGTTTACTACACACCACCTCCACCTTCTTCTCTCCTTTTTCTGTCTCAGGTGATTCAGATTTCTGTCTCCCAGCAAAGTTGTCAGCCAGTTCCTTCAGTGTAAAGTTCACAACAACATTGTCTTTTGAGGATTTTCTTTTACAAATGGGACAGGTTTTGTTGTTAGTTTGTTCCCAGAATTTGTGCAGGCAGCTTGAACAGAAGCTGTGGTGGCAGCCCAGAGACACAGGATCTCTGAAAGTCTTTGAACACACATGGCAGTTCAGGAAACTTTCAACAAGAGCAGTTTTCTCAGCCATCTGTCTTTGTATCTAAATGTCTCTCAAAAACAAGACTCACCGAGTTCCTGTCCCTTCGCTTGACTGCTTCAAATCTTCCCGTCGTGTGTTTTCCAGCAGAGATCTCACACCCTGTAATGGTGTCTCAACTCCGTTCAGCAGTGTCAAAGTCTACTGTCCTTTTCACTCACCTGTCACCAGGTGAATTATTAAAGGAAGGATCATTCTACATTAGCATCGTTGATGCATCTACAAGAAGTGAAAGGTGTAGTTCAGTTTAACATGATAATCTGATTAAGTATCTAAATTTAGCACAAAAAGTAAGGAAATTTGTGTTTTGGTAGATTATTTTCCTTACAGAAGGTTCAGGTAGGGGAGAAAAAAAAAAAAAAAAAAAAGCTCTTACAGCTAAACTGCTCTAAGGGCCCTGGGCTAGATGGAATATCCCCTCGGTTTTTACGTGATGCTCCTGCCCAAATAGCTCCTTGCATCTACCATATTTTTAACCTGTCTGTTGAATTGGGTGTTTTTCCCAATGACCTCAAGAGGGCCAAGGTAGTTCCCCTTTTTAAAAAGGGAAACAGCCATGATCCTGATAACTACAGACCAGTATCTATTTTGTGCACAGTCTCAACATTTTTTGAAAAGTTGGTTAATGAGCAATTTAATGAATACATGAATAAAAACAACTTCATGTTTAAATTCCAATCCGGATTTAGGAAGTCGCATTCCACTGAATCATGCCTGTTGTATTTAACCAACACCATACGCAGGGAAGTAGATAATGGAAATCTCTGCGGAATGGTGTTATTGGATCTTCAAAAAGCATTTGATACGGTCAATCATGACAGACTGATTGCCAAACTGGAGGCCTTGGCGGCAGACAGCTTCACCTGTAGGTGGTTTAGGTCTTACCTATCAGGGAGGGAAGAATTGGTGGTTTTAGGGGGAGTACTGTCTGACCCTAGTGTAGTTGAATGTGGCGTTCCACAAGGAAGTATCCTCGGGCCATCCTTATTTTTAACATACATTAATGATATGGCAGACTCCTGTTCATGTGAACTATTTTTGTACGCTGATGACTCGGCACTTTTAGTGTCTCATAAACAACAATCCACACTAGAGTACCCTGAGCTCAGAGCTATCTTCTGTAAACAATTCTGATTGACAATATGCTGTCACTACATTTTCGTAATTGTTCGGTTCAAAATACAGATAAAACAGATGCTCGGAATTTAGGGTAATTTTGAATAATGTTGTGGTCAGTGCAAAAACGTCAGTAAAATACCTGGGTTGCATCCTAGGAAACAACTTGGATGGCAGGAATATGGCCAATAAGGTTTTGAGTAAAGTCACAGGGCTCACAAAGTTTTTAGCTAGAAATTCTAAATTTTTAGAACAGTCAACAATGATCATCTTAGCTAATGCCTTAATTTTAAATCACTTTGAATTTGCATGTACCTCCTGGTTTGAAGGCCTAACAAATGGACTCAAAGGGAGGCTGCAAACAGCACAGAATAAATTAATAAGAGTAATTCTGAATTTGGGCCATAGGTCTCACATAGGTATGTCACAATTTGTTGAGCTCAACTGGCTCCCTGTGTAGTCTCGTGTTACTATGTTAAGACTGACCATGATTCAGAAAATATTGTTTGGTAGTGTCCCAATTTTTTTGTCGTGTCTTATAACTAAGGTAAAGGACACACACAATATTAATACTCGTGGCAGCATATCTGACCTGTGTCCTTATAAATTTAAGACAGTGTTAGGGAAAGGAACATTTGCCTATATGGGGGCAGTTCAGTGGAACAAGTTAGATCGTCATATTAAAGTTATTTCCAGCCTGAACTCTTTTAAAAAGAGCATCAAGGTCTGGTTACTAGAGAGGGTTGCGGAATAGATTAAAGGGCAAGTTACTATTTATATTTATTTAAGAAAAATGTGTTTATGTTATGTCATTGAGTATCTTGTCTTGTCCTGATGTGTGTTGAGGACCACAATGGAAATAAGTCTTGGACTTTATTGTGTTTTTATCCTCTATTGTATTTGATGTCCTTTTGTCATGTGTAGGGCACTCTCTTACAATTAAATCAAATCAAATTTCTCTGTGGTAAAAATGCTTTTTGGCAAGAAATCTTATACCGTTGGAAAGCAAGTTTAGTTACCTTTTTCAAATGGTGCCTGCATTGCACATGCATTTGTAGGATGAGCAGCAGCGCTGGGTATGTGGGTTGCACCTATGAAAAATTTGCCAAATCTTCTGCCAATGTTAAACAGCTTATTCTGCCATTGACTCGTTTGGTGGATTGGATGATTGAAGTTTGAAGAAACGAAACATATTGGCAATTTAACAATTTATTCATTTCACAAACAGGAGCCTCAGTAGCTTGTGGATGAACTATACACAGCCACAACAGCCTGGCACCTCCTCCTCATGCTGGTCACCAGCCTGGTGTGGGGCGGCATCTCCCTCACTGGATAAAACAAGGGTTGTCATCATTGGAGGCAATCTCAATGCAGAGAGATATAGAAATGAATAAATTGTTAAATTGCCAATATGTCTTGTTTCTTCAAACTTCAATCATCCAATCCACCAAACACCAAACGAGTCAATGGCAGAATAAGCGGTTTGGCATTGGCAGAGAAGATTTGGAAATTCTTTCATGGGTGCAACCCACGTACTCAGCGCTGCTGCTCATCCCACAAATGCATGTTCCTTACAAATGGGGCACCATTTGTAAGGGAACTAAACAGGCTTTCCAAAGGTGTAAGATTTCTTGCCAAAAAGCATTGTTACCACAGAGAAATAATCACAAAAAACACAATTTTCCTTACTTTTTGTGGTAAGTTTAGAAATAAAACACGGTGTTAAATTATCATTATTGATGGCACACAAGACACTCGTATCTGTTTATACACAGCTGTTTACAGAAAATCGTAGCAGCTAAAAAATCAGAGATTACAGGGGACACACTCCAAAACCCACACACACAGTGACACACAGTGACACACAGAAACAAACACACACACACACACACACACACACACACACACACACACACACACACACACACGTTGCCTTCATGGGAAAGTTTTTGGGGACATTTTCGGTCTCAGTTGCTAAAAGCTTTTTAAATAAATGAAGAGAGAAACATTTTTACACTACTCAGCTCTAATCTTCTTACAGTCACTGAACTGAAACCTTCATAACTTTATAGCTTTGTTTTGAAATGTGACCGGTTTAATAAGTGAGTGAGCGAGATTAAAATGTCCTCTTCTTCCTCAGATAGATATCACAATCTGATCGCTGACGCACGCTCCTCTACTGGACTCAGCCCAGGTTGACTTTCTGTGGAACGGTTTATTGTTTTTATTCTATTGGTTACTGTTTGATGGAGTTGGCAGGTTTATTTCAATAAAGGCTGGACTGGGTGCAGCCACTGTGTCTAAGTAAAGTTAGTGACTTATTTTTCAAGAAACTTATGAACATATCTTTGGTACACACAGTATTTAAAGTGGTGCTTTTGCATGATTCATTGTGGAGAAACTCCGATTAATCAACAATGAAAATGAGCCCGACAGACGTGGCCGGGTTGGCTCAGTGGTGGAGCGGGCGCACATGTGCTGAGGGGTTTATGCCTCGACACGGAGGTCTGGGGTTTGAGTCTGACCCATGGCGGTTTCCTGCATGTCTTCCTCCTCTCTCTCCCCTTTCTCACCTGGCTATCCTGTCAAAAATTAAAGGCGGAAAAGCCCCAAAAAAATAATCTTAAAAAAATAAATAATAATCATTAACCCGAGAGGTCACACGGCAAGAAATCCGTTGATATGGACATTTTTCTTGCAAAATGCACCTCACATCTCAGCCTGTTCTCATGAAACCATATGTTCATACGAGAAGTTAAGCACTGTAGTTCGTTAGCATTCCATGTTATGTTTTGCTTATGCACATTGACGGGTGATGTATAACAACGCGGTTGGTCCTGTAGTGAGGTGGTCGGGGTGGATGGGTGGGTCATAAACCACAGGGCTTTCAGGCCAGGGAGCGGAGTTTACTTCCCGGGGAAAACAGACTTTCACCGGGGAAAAGCGTGTTCCTTTGGAGTGTTTTTCCTAACCCTAACCCCCTAACCATAACCCCCTAACCATAACACCCTAACCATAACACCCTAACCATAACACCCTAAACCTAAAAAGTAAGTAAGTGTGGGAAAGGCAGGAATGGAGAACTTCAAATGATGATGATGTGCTTCTGCCTTTGTCTTCCCAGTTTAACCGCCCAGTCGTTGGACAAAGCGGTCGAGATGAGTTTCTCATCCCCTAACCCCCCAAACCACCTAACCCTAACACCTTAACCCAAACCCCCTGACCACAACCCCCTAAACCTAACCCAACCCCCCTGAACATAACCCTAACCCAACCCCCTAAACCTAACCCAAACCCCCTGAACATAACCCTAACCCAACCCCTAAACCTAACCCAAACCCCTGAACATAACCCTAACCCAACCCCTAAACCTAACCCAAACCCCTGAACATAACCCTAACCCAACCCCTAAACCTAACCCAAACCCCTGAACATAACCCTAACCCAACCCCCTAAACCTAACCCAAACCCCCTGAACATAACCCTAACCCAACCCCCTAAACCTAACCCAAACCCCCTGAACATAACCCTAACCCAACCCCCTAAACCTAACCCAAACCCCCTGAACATAACCCTAACTCAACCCCCTAAACATAACCCTAACCCAACCCCCTAAACCTAAACTTAACCCCCGAACCCCAACCCCAAACCACCATCTTTTTCCTTAACTAGTCATTTTTGTGACTAAACTTAACTGTTGTCGCTGCATAATGCTCACTTTGCCTGAACTTAACCGTAATCTCCGCTGAAACAACCGGTAGCTCGCAGTGCTCTGTACCCGGCTCACAGTCACCTTTTTTTTCGGTTAACTGAACCACCAATTACCGCTGGCCTGACGGAGTGACTGGTGCTCCGTAGTTTACGTCGCAGAGCTTTGTAGCGGCTACACACATCTAACTCCTGCTGATACAGCCGAGTTGTGACGGAGGTCTGTAGCGGCTTAAACTAACAACTAGCAACTGGCCAGCTCTGTCAGACCTGCAGAAAGGACTGAATAGATTGTGCTCTCAAGGCTGATTTATGGCTCTGAGGAGGCTCCACGCAGAGCTTTCTTAAGTGGCCTGAAGTGTGTGTGTGTGTGTGTGTGTGTGTGTGTGTGTGTGGTGTTTAAACGCAGGGTATCAGCAACCTTTACTATTAAACTTACGTAGGCTGTGACGCATATTTTAAATGTCTGGAATGTTTTGTAGCCTAAATGACGAATGTAAGAAATGTTTGTTAAAGGTCCTATGACATGCTACTTTTTGGATGCTTTTATATAGACCTTAGTGGTCCCCTAATACTGTATCTGAAGTCTCTTTTATATAGACCTTAGTGGTCCCCTAATACTGTATCTGAAGTCTCTTTTATATAGACCTTAGTGGTCCCCTAATACTGTATCTGAAGTCTCTTTTATATAGACCTTAGTGGTCCCCTAATACTGTATCTGAAGTCTCTTTTATATAGACCTTAGTGGTCCCCTAATACTGTATCTGAAGTCTTTTATATAGACCTTAGTGGTCCCCTAATACTGTATCTGAAGTCTCTTTTATATAGACCTTAGTGGTCCCCTAATACTGTATCTGAAGTCTTTTATATAGACCTTAGTGGTCCCCTAATACTGTATCTGAAGTCTCTTCTGAAATTCAGCCTTGGTGCAGAATTACAACCACTAGAGCCAGTCCTACAATGAGCTTTACTTAGGATGTGCCATTCTGTGTCTGTAGAGAGAGGGGGGGGGGCAAGGTGGAGGGTGTGGGTGTGGCCTTGACCAACTGCTTTGCTCGTTTGAAAACCATGATGTCTCTCTTTCTCTTGGGGGAACTCATATTAATGTTAGAAAACCTCATAAAGTTAAAGCTTCATGCCATGGGACCTTTTTTAAAGCTGCAGAGAGCCACTGGAGAGGGCCTAAAGAGCCTCATGTGATTTAACGTGAATCTGTCCTCTGTAAGACCGATGTAACTAGGTAAAAAGTATGGTAGCCAACCCTACTGATTGGAGGGTTGTGACAGTTTGACTCAGTTTCCTGCTGTGACTCTTGGACAACCATGTTGTCTTCAATAGCTACTGCATCGTCCCTGTGAACCTGTGAGTTTAATATCTGAGATGTCCGATTGGAGGGTTGTGTGATAGTTTGACTCAGTTTCCCGTTGTGACCCCGTCCCCCTTCATTAGGACCCTGAAAGCGTTCGGTGGACTGGAAACGTCCTCTTTTGTTGCTGCGGAACGGTTTCCAGAAACTCTCTCTGTGCATTGTTGTGCCGTAGGCTTCGGGACGGGTCGCCTCCGTGTACAGTGAGGTCCTGACTGATCCATACATCACGATACTCTGGCTGTGATCCCACTGAGTCCCCACAGTCACAGAGTCTGTAGGATGGGGGCTGTCAGGTTTCCAGGACACTCATCGAGGTCACCTTTGACCTGCAGAATGAGAACTTTTTATTTAAAGCTTTAATAAACGTGTCCAGCAGATAATCAAAGCATCATGAAGTACCATCATGTTACATCATCAGTGAGCGTTTGTGGTCCTCGGCAGAGTTTTATCCTGCAGAAACAACAGATGGTCCCAGGACAGAGAGAGAGAGAGGGAGGGAGGGAGGGGCGAGAGAGGTTCACACAGAGTGGAGAGCTCTCTCCCTCCCTCTCTCTCTCTATTTCTGTCATACACTCAGTCCGATGGAGGTGAAGCCCCGACCTGCCTCGGCTTTAATCCGACCGACAGAGGCAGAGGACAACGGGATGGAGAGAGACAAGTACACAGTTGCTCTCTCGGACCGACCCTGATCTAACGAACTAACAAAGCAGCCGGAGGACCGAGACAATAAAAAACCTGGAGGGGAAGTTAAAAGACTCAACAGATTATTTGGATGTTTGCTGTCAGTCTGGATAGTCTGGATAAGAAACGTCAGGAAGTTTGCAGCGTCCCGTTATTTTTGATAGCAGAGGATAATGGGATGCAGAGAGACAAGTCTTTACAGTTTCTCTCTTGGACCGACACTGAACTAACGAACTAACGAAGGAGCCGGAGGACCGAGACAAAATACCATAGGGATCGGCACTGGAACAATCCTTGAGAAAAAGTTAACGGACTAAATATACGATTTGGATTTTTACTGTCAGTCTGGAGAACAGCGCCAGGAAAGGAGAAAGTTTGCAGCGTCGCCGTTCTTTTATTTAAAAGTTACAATCGACCTGCCTTGGCTTCAATCTGTCAGACTTGAGGATGAGTTGTCCCAGTTTCTCTCTCTCTCTCTCTCGGACCAACACTGAACTACTGATTGCCGGTGGAACAAACGTGGAGGAAAAGGTAACTGACTCGACATTCACACGGTCTGGATAAGAATCAAAGGGAAGTTTGCAGCTTCTCGTTCTTTTTATTTCCTGATTCTTCGATGTGATAACCGGACAGAGAGAGTGCAAAGACTGCAAAGACTCCCTGTCTTTGCAGTTTCTCTCACTGAACTAACAAACTAACTAAGCAGCCGGAGGACAGCGACGAAATACTGGGGGCTTGGCGCTGGAACCAACCTTCAGGGAAAGTTACCGGACCCAGTGTGTGACTTGGATTCTTCCTGTGATGGATAACAAACCTGGGAAGTTTGTAGCGTCACGTTGAGATATTTTAAGTTACGATATCACTGCAGGAACTCCAATTGACCAATAACCAGCGGAGAATTAATCATACTGCACTCTCTTTGTAACCCTCTGAAGTCTGAGCTCATTTTGCTATTTTGTTTTCTACTTTTTGACTAGGGATGCACAAAATCCAGATTCTTGGGGTTCGGCCGAATACCGAATCCACTGGTTGAGATTGTGCTGACTCCTCGTCCCATCCTCAGTCCATGAACCCAGTAAACACATGAATGAAGTAAACAGGGACTGTCCTTCCTTTGCTGTACCTGAAGTTGCTGCATTCTGGCTGCTGTCTGGAGATTCCTTCATGAACAACTCGTATTCTTCCAGATGTTTCAGACCAGATGTTGTAACAGCGGCCATGTTGTGTATAGTTTAGGGTCCTCGCCACCACCGGACCAATCAGCATTGAACAGATTGAACATGTAGCTGGACTTGAATGGCCTTCTTTTGGCTGAAAGTACTGCCAAACAACACTGTTTCTGCTCACCAATAATAATAATAATAATAATAATATGTTAACCTGCAGGTCAAACAAACTCAGCTTCACTGGACTTTAGTTAAGGTGACACACACACACACACACACACACACACACATAGACAGACACACACACGCACACACACACAAGCACAGACACACACACACACACACAGTCAAACACGCATGCACACAGACAAACACAGGCACACACAATAATATATAATATTTGGCCCAATCCTGGATACGGTGCATCCCTACTTTTAAATAACTATTATCAGTTTTATCCGTGAGACACACACATTTGTTAAGCACAAATAGTCTCACTTAAAGTAGTCCAATGAAAATTTAGCTTTTAGTTTTTTTTCATGCTCCTATGAGTTGTTTTTTTAAACCTGCCAGTTCTTCCAAAATAATATACACTTCTTTTGTTTGACTGATTTCACAAGAAAAACCTCTTCGATCAGTGAAAAATCAGAGATCAAACTCTGTTCCTACCTGGTGCTTATAATAAATAATTTTATTTTTCAGCCAAACAAACTCAAAATGTAAAATCTAGCTAGAATCTTTAGTATTTGTTCTCCTTTTATGTGAAAGGAAAAAACAGACTCTCTTTCCTTCCCTCAATGTGCAGACTTTGATTGAAAACTCAAGAGATATTGGATTAAGTTTCACAGGTGTGTTTCTGACGCAGCAAGCTGTGACTTCAGAGGGTTAAAACGGACGCAAAGATGTCTGAGTGTGTCTTGAGTTACAGTGAGAGAGAAAAAGTGAAGCTGTCGCACCTGGCAGCTCTGGTTACCTGTCGTATAACTGTGGACGTGACAACAACAGACGCGGAAGAGAGGACGGGACAAGGTCCACAGGTTTTTATCAGTTCTGTGGAAATGTGCTATGGACTGTGAGTGGGCGGTACTTGGTACAGAGGTGAAACAGGTGAGATACAAAAGCCTGACAGAGAGGGAGAGAGAGGGAGAGAGAGGAGAGAGTGGATTACACAAACTGAACACAGCTGCAAAAAACAGGATTTAAAGCCCTTCGTTCAGCACGGACGGGGCAACATTTGGACGGGGACACACAGTTCTGCTTCTTCAGTCTGAAGTCAAATCTGCAAAGATGTGATCGAGACGCCGGACGAACTCTGCTTCACACGGTTGGCTTCAGGTCAAGGCTGGGACGATGTGGGAGTAATATTTTGGGTTGGGACGATATGCGTCAGTCCTGATTCTAATCTTTCCCGAAACATGGGTGCCGATTTGGATTTGTACTGCGATTTTTGAGTTGAATAATACACTACTAGAGACAATATTTCGTGAGACATTTCTAAATGGTTTTCTATGAAGAATGCACATCACATGTCAGTCAGTTGGTCTGACATTTGTCATTTGTAAAGAACATAAAATGGATTTTCTCTGTTTCACTGTAAATGGATATGCTACAGTCACCGTATGAACTGGTATAAGGCGGTACACCGTGATAATCTCGTTATCGTGAAGCCGCTGGTTATTCCCACCCTGTCCTTAACATCCACCTGGAATAACCTCGAGTCTGACTGGTTTCTTCGAGGAGAACTGGACCTGCCGGACGGTGTGATGTACGTCCTGTGCACGCTGGCGGTCCTGACCCTCCACGGCCTCTTTAAGAGCTGGACCAACCGAGCCGTGGAGGCAGGAGGAAGCTCGGAGGTAGCAGGGCGCAGCAACCATTCAGGGAGGATTGTGGAGCAGCGAGGAGGGAGGAGCTGCAGGGCCGGAGGGCCGCGGCGGCATGGAGGAGGAGGCAGGAAGCGAGTGCAGGTGAGCCGATAAGAGAACTGAGGCAAAGCTAGGGCTGGGTGTAGTTAAAGACATGTTGGACACCGATCAAGGGGGTAAGGGAGCATCTGGAAAGCGTAGCTCCTATGGAGAGATTCTGATGCTACCAAGCCATCACCTCCCGTTAGCATCCCATTGACTCCCATTCATTCTGATGTCACTTTGACAGAGAATAACTTTACATCGGAAGCGTTTAAAGACTCTATTTGTCTGTTGTTTATTTCTAAAGAAACACGACAATGTATAAAAGGCTCCATTACCTTGTAGCTCACGTTATGGCTCCGTAGCAGAACGCTTTTATAACAATAGGCTAACGATTGGGTCATAACCACGAGACTTACTGTCACACAGTAGAGGAATTAGCCTGTGCCTGTTTCTGGTTCAGATCATAACGTGATGCGTTACGTAGACGAGTCTCTGTCAATCAGATCAGCGGTTATGTAACAACAGATTCATCTGATGATGTTAATCTCTGAGCCTGCAGGCCAACCAAATAAACTCCTTATTTCATGAATGAACATTTTTCTTTGAGTGCAGGCAGCTCCAGGAAGTCTTTAAACTACTCTCGTGAAAGTCTTTGTATTTTAAAAAAATGTCATGTAATTAAAATGTATTTGTAATGTTTTAATTCGAAAATTTGTATCGGATTTTAGCATTACTTTTTAGAGGACAAACGTCCGTTTTAGAAATAGGGATGTACTGGTCGCAAGTATTGGATCGGAGCCGATACGGGCGTTTGTTGAGTCAAAAAGTGTGTTTTCTCCTTAACTTCTTCAGGACATGATCACCTGTTTCCTGGGTGATAGTCTTGTGTTTTCTCCTTAACTTCTTCAGGACATGAACACCTGTTTCCTGGGTGAAAGTCTTGTGTTTTCTCCTTAACTTCTTCAGGACATGAACACCTGTTTCCTGGGTGAAAGTCTTGTGTTTTCTCCTTAACTTCTTCAGGACATGATCACCTGTTTCCTGGGTGATAGTCTTGTGTTTTTCCTTAACTTCTTCAGGACATGAACACCTGTTTCCTGGGTGAAAGTCTTGTGTTTTCTCCTTAACTTCTTCAGGACATGAACACCTGTTTCCTGGGTGAAAGTCTTGTGTTTTCTCCTTAACTTCTTCAGGACATGAACACCTGTTTCCTGGGTGAAAGTCATTTGTTTTCTCCTTAACTTCTTCAGGACATGAACACCTGTTTCCTGGGTGAAAGTCTTGTGTTTTCTCCTTAACTTCTTCAGGACATGATCACCTGTTTCCTGGGTGAAAGTCTTGTGTTTTCTCCTTAACTTCTTCAGGACATGATCACCTGTTTCCTGGGTGATAGTCTTGTGTTTTCTCCTTAACTTCTTCAGGACATGAACACCTGTTTCCTGGGTGAAAGTCTTGTGTTTTCTCCTTAACTTCTTCAGGACATGATCACCTGTTTCCTGGGTGATAGTCTTGTGTTTTCTCCTTAACTTCTTCAGGACATGAACACCTGTTTCCTGGGTGAAAGTCATTTGTTTTCTCCTTAACTTCTTCAGGACATGATCACCTGTTTCCTGGGTGAAAGTCTTGTGTTTTCTCCTTAACTTCTTCAGGACATGAACACCTGTTTCCTGGGTGAAAGTCTTGTGTTTTCTCCTTAACTTCTTCAGGACATGATCACCTGTTTCCTGGGTGAAAGTCTTGTGTTTTCTCCTTAACTTCTTCAGGACATGATCACCTGTTTCCTGGGTGATAGTCTTGTGTTTTCTCCTTAACTTCTTCAGGACATGAACACCTGTTTCCTGGGTGAAAGTCTTGTGTTTTCTCCTTAACTTCTTCAGGACATGAACACCTGTTTCCTGGGTGAAAGTCTTGTGTTTTAGGAGCCAAATATCCCCCCCGACCTCCTCCCTACGTGGATCTTCACGCTTCTATACAGCAGCAGTCAACGTGCTGCTGACAGTAATAAATATGTGAAATACACACCAGTCACAGAGCTTTACTTCTCCCAGCTAGAGGTATAAATGCATCATGGGAACAGGTTGAATTGTTAGTAAAAGCTGCAGATTCTTTTGCAATTTTATACATTTTTCCTCTTTTTGCACCATCTCCACACACACACACACACACACACACACACACACACACACACACACACACACACACACACACACAGTGCTGTTTAATATTTCAGTAAGGGGGGAGGAGCAGCTGCTCACGGTTCAGTTGAGGCTGAAATATTTATCCGTTGACAGAGAGGAGGAGGGGCTAGAGGAGGTGTGATGCTGCTGTGCTGTTGCTAGGGGAACAGAGAGGAAGGAAGTGTGTGTGTGTGCGTGTGTGTGTGTGTGTGTGGGGGGGGTCGTCGGGCGGCATTGACACTGATCCTGCTGTTTTCAGTGTGTGACTGTGTGTGTGAAGCTGCAGCGAGAGAGGGAAAAAGATGCAGGAATGAATCGGACGGCAAGGCCGCAGGGAAGGAGGTAAGGACCGAGAGAACTGCACACAAAGACCGAGGGATGGAGGGATGGAGGGATGGAGGGATGGAGGGATGGAGAAAACAGAAATGTTGAATCCAGACGCAGAGGGATCGGGCAGACTGGGGGGGTCTGGCTGTAACCTGATGCAGAGCGTGGTGTTTCTGATGACCTGAATACGTGTCATGTGTCGTGTGTTCAGAGAACGTACGTTTTTATTTCTCTCCCTCGCTCGTCTTCATAATCCTGCTTTTGTCTGGTAACGTTTTGGGCTCTCTTGTGCCTGCTATAATCCTCGCTGTGTCCCACATGTCTGTGGCTCACTGGAACAGGTCTGTTCCCACCCAGGATCGGTTACCTAGAAGGTAATAGACATGCTACTTGCTGTAAATTCGCTCACCAAAAAAGGCTGGATGTGTTCACACAACCCTGTTACTCTATTACTTCAAATCTCTAGAATTGACTGTTGATTTGTGTCTATCCTACTGTCTACATTATTCTATAATGTTGTCTGTATTTAATGCTGGTCTCTAGATTATAGATGGATGGATTGATGGATAGATAGACATACTTTATTTATCCCAAAGGAAATGAAGGTGTCCAATAGCTTATACACAACATACTTACACATATGCACACAGACATATGACATCCATCCACGCACACATACTACAAAAATACAAAGGGAGATCTCAATAGTGTGCCCTTACAGTAAAGTTAGATTGTATGTTTAAAGGGGTGGTGTGGAAAAAAAAATGCAGAAAGGTGCAATGATATCATAGTGCAAGACAGTGTCAGTGCAAATTCTGTATCTATTCAAGTACAACAGGCTATACAATATATCATAAATAGAATAAGTATTACTTAACTATACATAGACAAAAAGAGTTATCCTTGCACTGTTGGACTTATCTGCACTACCACCATGACACATACTCTCTTAAAGCACCTTACCATGCAGACTGCATCACACACACACACACACACACACACACACACACACACACACACACACACACACACACACACACACACACACACACACACACACAGAGACACACACTCTCTTATAGAGCACCTTACCATGCAGACTGCATCACACACACACACACACACACACACACGCACACACACAGAGACACACACTCTCTTATAGAGCACCTTACCATGCAGACTGCATCTCAGGGTCAGTCCCTGTCCTGTCACTGCAGGCCTCTCAGGCTTATACATCCCTTAGTACATTCATGTGGATTTTTCATTTAGTATCTTTTGTTTTCTTGTCCATATTATTCATGTGGATTTGTTATTTTATCATCCTGTTTATGATGTGTGTGTGTATGTGTGTTGTGTGTGTGTGTGTGTGAGATGTCTTTAAGCTACTGGGACCTTGAATTTCCCCTTGGGGATCGATAAAGTATTTCTCTCTCTCTCTATCTGTCCTTATATCTAAACCAGAGAAGGTACGTAGTTAAGTAGATAAAAAGATGGAGGTCTGGCATCAAATCGGACATTACTTCACTTCCTCAAGGTTACCTCGTGACGCAGAACGTGACGTATACACTGTCAGAAATAAAGGTATACGGTTGAGGTCCATTTATGTTCTCTGAGGTAAAACTGCTGGTGATGTACCCCAAAAGGGTCATGGCTGATATCATAAGGTACACAATTGTACTTTTTCTAGGTTACAAAGGGTACAAACTATAAGAGAACAAGTATGTACCCTTGGTACAATTGGTGTACCTTTTGAGGGTACTGCCCCAGTGACGAGCTGTTGGACCCCTTAAGGTAAAAAGCTTGCACATTATTTGTGACGGAGTAGCTCCATTTGTTCCGTAAAAAAATTTCCTTTTCTTTTCAAATGGGACATGAACCCCGGTCTCCTGGGTGAAAGTCTACCAGTGCCTAACCGTGCCTAGCAGTGCCTAACAGGGCCTAACAGTGCCTAACAGGGCCTAGCTTTTTGCTAGAAGCTAACAACGTAGCTATGGCTGAACTTTGGCCTACTTTAGCATATCAACATTAGCTCACTAAGAACCTGGGAACCACAATCCCAAACTGGTAGTTTGATTTTCTGTGTACTGAATTGTTTACCTAAAGTAAACTTATTTTGACTTTTATGAACATCATGTCTTTTTTTTGTAAATATTAGTTTTTCTAAAGTAATACTTAAAAAAAAAAAAAAAAAAAAAAATCCCAACATATCTCCTTACACAGTATCGAAATATATTGCGATATATTGAATCGTAACCCATTTATCGTGATACGTATTGTATCGCCAAATTCTTGCCAATACACAGCCCTACAATGTATATAATCAGGGCCGGCCCTAGACTTTTGGGGGTCCTAAACAGGATTTGGTTTGGAGGACTCTCCACATTGTAACATGGTGCCACTGCACTTGGCACTAGACCAACTTGTGTATTGTAAATATTCGTTTAAGCACTGTGTGCAAATACGCATTTAAAGACGAATGTGAGACCCATTAGCAGCAACCTTATCTTTTAAATAGATTGGCTCTGTTATGAGCTCTATTGTGGGACATATTTTGTGGGCTCTGTATATAATGTAATTAACCACAGACGTTGGTTCGGACCTGGTTCCGGACTTTTAGGCGTGAAAACGCCCGTTGAGACAATAAATCTCCAACTCGGGCAGCGCTTCTGAGAAGCTCCCGCTGTAGTGGAACAAACCACCTATGGGAGCGTTTCTGGGGGAGGACTGTCTCTTCCGAGCGTAGCGTTAAAGAAAGTTCATTTGTAATTGGAGTTAGTGTGTTAGGTGACCACGACTCAAGACGAAATGGAGTCAAAGTTGAGGGAATATTTACAGATTCATCACGTCAGACGCATGACACGACCCTCAGAGGTTAAATTATTGAAAGGAAAGTGATCAGAGGGCCAGTGTTTAAGCTCCAGCAGTCTTCCATATCCAGTCTGACATCAGATACTGAAGCCAACGGATCACTTTTGGGTTTATATGCACATGTTCCGTACTCATTGATGCAAGGTTTCAGTCTACGAGCTATTGATCAGGCAGCCAGAGATCCCCCTGTTGTGTGGTTAAGGTTAGGCATTTAGTTGTGATGGTTAAGGTGAGGGTAAGGGTTAAGGTTAGGCATTTAGTTGTGATGGTTAAGGTGAGGGTAAGGGTTAAGGTTAGACATTTAGTTGTGATGGTTAAGGTTAGGGTAAGGGTTAAGGTTAGACATTTAGTTGTGATGGTTAAGGTTAGGGTAAGGGTTAAGGTTAGGCATTTAGTTGTGATGGTTAAGGTTAGGGTAAGGGTTAAGGTTAGACATTTAGTTGTGATGGTTAAGGTTAGGGTAAGGGTTAAGGTTAGGCATTTAGTTGTGATGGTTAAGGTTAGGGTAAGGGTTAAGGTTAGACATTTAGTTGGGATGGTTATGGTTAGGGTAAGGGTTAAGGTTAGACATTTAGTTGTGATGGTTAAGGTTAGGGTAAGGGTTAAGGTTAGACATTTAGTTGGGATGGTTAAGGTTAGGGTAAGGGGCTAGGGAATGCATTATGTCAATGACAGGTCCCCACAAGTGTGTGTGTGTGTGTGTGTGTGTGTGTGTGTGTGTGTGTGTGTGTGTGTGTGTGTGTGTGTGTGTGTGTGTGTGTGTGTGTGTGTGTGTGTGTGTGTGTGTGTGTGTGTGTGTGTGTGTGTGTGTGTGTGTGTGTGTGTGCGCAGACAGGGTTTGACTCTGAGCACATGGAGACTGAACAAAAACGCCGAGATGATTTGACCCAGTTCAGTGGAGGAGGAGAAAAGGAGGAGGAGGGATTTAAAATCTCCAGGAGAGAGAGAGAGCAGGAGATGTGCGCTGCAGATTTAGCTGATTTCATATTGATTTGCTGATGTCAGTTTCTTAATATTTCCACAAGAAATTTCTGGAATACAAAACTGTTAAAATGTTTGATCTTTGCTAAACTGCAGCAGCATTAGATACTCACCGGCTAATGTTTTTATTTTTATAGATGTATTAATAACAATAAACTACTGTGATTTTAATCTGTTTAGTAGTGTTGCCAAGATATTTTAATAGAGAATGAGTTCTCTATTATTATATATTATTATATATTATGTTATTGCCGTGAAACTGGTTGACACATTTGTAATTGTTTGGCCCGTAACTCCTTATATTTTCTGTTATATTGCACACATTCATAACCGTTCCCAAACTGAACCGAAAACCCTCTGGTCTGGACAGACGTGGATGTAAACTGCAACTTGAGCTCTTAGTGGAGACAAACGACCACGTACCGAGGCGGTAATTCTAGTTTATTTTGATAGGTTTGCATTCAATCAATTAATCAAAATTTAT
The DNA here is from genome assembly GCF_004354835.1 of Perca flavescens. Lineage (NCBI taxonomy): Eukaryota > Metazoa > Chordata > Actinopteri > Perciformes > Percidae > Perca > Perca flavescens. The sequence continues at coordinate 44,359,127 of NC_041331.1, forward strand.
TTATATCGCACTTTACAAAAACCAGCAGGTATCCAAAGTGCTTAACATCAGAAACACATGTCATACAATAGAAAGAATGAACATCAGAAAAGGTTACACAGAAACAAAAGAATGAAATTGTCACACCACTGCTACGTATTAAAGGCACTGAAGAACACACAGGTGTGTGTGTGTGTGTGTGTGTGTGTGTGTGTGTGTGTGTGTGTGTGTGTGTGTGTGTGTGTGTGTGTGTCTCAGGTTCACACACGTAATTTGTAGCATTCACCACAGGGGGGCGCCATATCTCTCTGTCTCAGTTTCTCTTTCATTGTGTCTTGTATTGTACTGCATCTGTAATATTTGTGTCCCTGTACTATTTTCCTTTATGTGGACATAAATAAATGGTCAAAGTGTGTGTGTGTGTGTGTGTGTGTCTGTGTATGCGTGTGTGTGTGTCTCTCTCTGTGTGTGTGCCTGTCCGTGTGTGTGTCTCTCTGTCTCTCTGTGTGTGTGTGTGTGTGTGTGTGTGTGTGTGTGTGTGTGTGACTGATCTAGGGTCAGATTCTGAAGTGTTTTCAGCCTGTGAAGGCGTCAGACGGCTGCAGATGGCTCTGTGCTGCGTTTACAGCCAGGAATCTGTCGGCTGCTGGCTGGAGAAACACCCAACGTGGCTCCTCCGTTTGTTTGACTCACTATGTGCAGATATTAGAGCTGCACAATGTATTGTTGAAGATTGAACATCAACAGGCAGGCAGACATTTATTTCATTTGTAAAGAACATAACATGGAGTTTATGCTTGTTCTACTTTCGCTCCTTTGTGCTGGAAACACATATGATGATGTTGCATAAACAAAAGCCAGGCCATCAGGCAACCCTTATTGTTGAACCCTGTGTGTGTGTGTGTGTGTGTGTGTGTGTGTGTGTGTGTGTGTGTGTGTGTGTGTGTGTGTGTGTGTGTGTGTCAGAGTGATTGTGTGCAGGGAGAAATGTGTCAGCAATTGTCAGTATTAATGCCTTCATATACAGTACTCTGTGTGTCAATCTGTGTGTGTGTGTTGCCAGCATGTTACTCCATCCTTAAAGCTTTAATCCGCCCTCACAAAGCTGTGTGTGTGTGTGTGTGTGTGTGTGTGTGTGTGTGTGTGTGTGTGTGTGTGTGTGTGTGTGTGTGTGTGTGTGTGTGTGTGTGTGTGTGTGTGTGTGTGTGTGTGTGTGTGTGTGTGTGTGTGTGTGTGTGTGTGTGTGTGTGTAATACCTTCTTATCCTGGAGGTTTTAACTGCCAAAGGAACGTCGATGTGTACGAATGAATAACTCATTTGTTGTGAAATGCTGCCGGGCGTTATGGAACCTGAGGACAAAAGATTAATACTTTTTAAGAACATTTATATATTTATCGGTTGGGTTTTTGGATTGTTGATTGGACACAGACATTTTTAAAGAGGTCTCATTGGACTGTGATTAGGCAATTAATCAAGGTTTATTCATAACAATAATCAATGAAGAAACTTTGTTTAGTTTGTTTGTTAGTTGAAGCAATGACATGTAAAAGCTTGCAGGGCCAACCAAACTACAGAGAATAAAATAAATAAATAAAGATAAGCATGTTTCTAACAAATTGCACTTCTTATGTTAAACACTAGGGGGCCAATTTTAACCATCTGAGCGCACGGCTTGAAGCACCTGGTGCAGGTGTGTTTAGGGCGTGTCCAAATCCACTGTTGCTAGTTTAACGGCAGTAAAAAGTGTCCCTGTGCCGGGCGCCTGGTCCTAAAGGGTTGTCCTTAGTGTCTTCATTAATCAGAGGTGTGTTTTGGGCGTAACATGCAATCTACCAATCAGAGATCATCTCCCATTCCCTTTAAAAGCCAGGCGTGTTTGGACCTTGGAGCATTGCTATTATGATGGAGGATTTACACCGTAATATTTTTATTAGTAATTTTCTGCATGTTTTTGTGTTGCTGTGCGTACCTGTGTGTGTAACAGGCATAGTGTGCACGTGCTGTGCACGAGCCTAGGAGCATTTTACTAATGCTCTGTTAAAATAACAATGAAATGCTGCGTTATTGACTTTAGAACAGGGGGAAACGGACAACTGCGTCGGTCTTAAACTAGCAAAGACACTTGGGTCTGGCAATGGAACGGTAGAATATGAATATGAATAGAATGAATATCTTTTGCTAAATTTACACCTATTTTGGCGAAGAAAAACTGAGACATTTGGAAACACTGCTCAACGGAGATTAGTTTTACAACTGGAGATACAACTTTTGTGTGGATGGAGATAGTTTCTGTCTCAAAACACCTCTTAAAAATAAAAACGTAGCCGTGTAAATGTATCCCAAATGCGCTGACGCACCAAACCGATAATCGGCTGTGGGACAGTCTGGCGAGGTCGGTGTCTCGAGTCTGTGCGGTGTGTTCCGTGCCGTTGTCAGTCGGAGGAGCCATCGGCCTTCATTTGAGCCGATTTGACTTGTTGAATCGGCCAATGGGCAGTCGGACTCGATGACCAATCTGATTGGTGGAGTGCTAGCCTGTAGCGTATTTCTCTCTTAAAATGTTTTCAGAAACACGTTTCGGTGAACTATTTTAGTACAATATGTAGGGTTGGGCATCGAGAACCGATTCCTAATCGGAATAGTTTCAAAAATTACGATTCCATCGGAATCGTTTCTGTATTGGAATCGTTTTGGAATCGTTTGGAGGATTTGGTTTCAAATCCGATCATCACTTCCCAATTTAACATGCGCAAGTTTGGGTTTCCGTAGCAGCCAGGTGCTTGTTGTGCTGCACCCATGGAGCACAGTAAGCGGAGCTCTAGTCTGGCTTTATTTTACGTTGAAAAAGCTGTCAAACTGCAAACCAGCGTTGAATCAAAATAAAACTTTCCTCTTATTTGTGAAAGTAGGCATGTGACCCGTTTCAACTCCACCCCTCAAAGAATCTGAATCGAGAATCGATAAGAACCGGAATCGAAAGGAAGAATCGGAATTGGAATCCAAATCCGAATCGTTAAAATCCAAACGATGCCCGACCCTAACAATATGAGATCGGATTCTGAACGAGCTAGGGCTGCTCCCTCTTAGTGGATTAGTGGACTAATCGGTGGTTTTGGTCTTAGTCAACTTAGATCTCTGTAGTCCATTAGTCATGTTTGATGCTTTTTTTTTTCATGCTGAATGACTTATTTCAAAGAAATGTACGAGCACATCTCTGGTAAACACAAGCATTAAAGTGGTGCTTTTAGCACGACTCTTTGTGGAGAAACTCAGATTTACAGATCTGTCGATTAAATCAACTAATCCATTAGTCGGTACAATTGAATGATAGTCGACTAAGGATTTCTTCAATCGAGCACAGCCCTAGAACGAGCCATTATGGTCAGGGAGCAGCCAGACCCATGTGACGCGTTTTCTTTATTTCCGGTTTAAATTTTTTGGGCGACAATACAGATTAGCGCCGCCTGCTGTTATGGACACGTATTACGTCTCGTGCATGCGCAGAACGTACGCTCAAGTTGGGGTCCCTTCAGTGGGCTCTGAGGCACTTTTTGGACCAACTCAGGGAGACAAATGATCAGTCCAACGGGTTGGTGTGTCAGAGCTTTTAGTGGCACCGAAATCTGCGTTGTCATTCGTAAATTGGAAACCCTGCATAGCCTAGGCCTTAGGGTGTTCTGCCTCTGGGGAACGCCCTTCTCTTTGTCTTCTGTTCTGCAGTTTCTGTTAATGCTTTTAAAAAGCAGCTGAAGACTCACTTGTCTAAACTCGTCCCATGTTTTGTGACTGGGTTTTGAAGTCTTAATTTTTTGTATTTCCATTGGTATTTTATTTCTGTTTTTGCATGCTAATTCTACTGTTGCACTGAATCCAGATTTTTGGCGACTCCTCCTCCCATCCTCAGTCCATGAACACAGTAAACACATGAATGAAGTAAACAGGGACTGTCCTTCCTTTGCCGTACTAGGGCTGGGCGATATGGACCAAAAGTCATATCCCGATATATTTTGGCTGAATATCGATATACGATATATATCCCGATATTTTTTCCGCAAAGTGAGAGCAAATGTTCAGTCAAAGTCAAAAACCAAATATGACATGTCACATGTAGTTTCATAGAAACCGGCTATTTCAGTGAACAGTTGCAAAATCAAATGAATAAATAATAAACAGGTTTCTTCACCTGGTTCAATTCTCAGCTGTTCAAATAACAATAAAATGTAAACATAAATACTGTATAACAACAGGAGTACCTTTTTTTTTAAATCAAAGCTCCATAAGGTTTGTTTTAGTTTTTTCCAACGTTTTAAATTGTTAAATTTTTCTTCTACACATTTTCAGCGCTTATTTCTACGTCCCATATTTTCTGATATAGGGCTGGGCGATATAGGGAAAATCAGATATCATGATATTCTTGACCAAATACCTCGATATCGATATTGCGGCGATATATTCTAGAGTTGACAGTTGGTGCTCTCTCAAAATATCTTCACACTTAGATTTTAGATAAATAATAATTAATAATAAAACAGCTACAACAGTCTGTTAAGTTCAGAAAAGTACATCACTTCACTGTAATGCAGCCTTTAAAACCAGGAAAAGACACTTATGTCATATCACGATATTACGATATCCAAAATCTAAGACTATATCTAGTCTCCTATCACGATATCGATATAATATCGTTATATATCGCCCAGCCCTTTGCCCTACCTGAAGTTGCTGCATTCTGGCTGCTGTCTGGAGATTCCTTCGTGCACAACTCGTATTCTTCCAGATGTTTCAGACCAGATGTTGTAACAGAGGCCATGTTGTGTATAGTTTAGGGTCCTCGCCACCACCAGACCAATCAGCATTGATCAGATTGAACATGTAGCTGGACTTGAATGGCCTTCTTTTGACTGAAAGTTACTGCCAAACAACTTTTCCTGCTCACCAGTTACATGTCCACTTTCTCACAGCCTGCTGCTCCACCTACGTAAACACCTTCCCGTAATCAAAATTCTACGGTTCCCTGTAGAGATGTCCCGATACCACTTTTTTGCTTCCCGATACCGATTCCGATACCTGAACTTGCGTATCGGCCGATACCGAGTACCGATCCGATACCAGAGTGTCATATATTTCATTATGTTTTAACAGATGTATACTACTATCCCTGTATGGATGTGATATTATTTCTATCTTTGCTGTCGGTCTGGCTCAGGTTAAACTCTTTGTGAAACATGAACAAACACCGAACTTTCTTTTATTTTCCAGTTTGACAGTCAGTTATAACGGAAAAAGAACCTAAATAAACTACTCTAACGTAGATTTTCTTCAGGGCTTTATTACGTGGTATCGGATCGGTGCATAAACTCCAGTACTTCCCGATACCGATACCAGCGTTTTAGGCGGTATCGGAACCGATACTGGTATCTGTATCGGAACATCTCTAGTTCCCTGTAGAGGTGTTGAAATTAATCAAATAATGGATGCATTGAATCGTGGACATGGACGATGCTGCATCGATAATCGGCCGGCTCATAATCGATTATTTCTGTTTTATAATGTAATGTAGTCCTAACAACATTTCTGTTTACATATTCTGGGATGTTTTTGCACATTCAGGAAGTTCCATGTGCTCAGTGCTGTATAGATGTGTATATCCAAGTTATTTAGTATTAGAGCACTGCAGAATGTTTGATTTTGGAAGCTTGAAAAGCTATGAATTAAATATCCTACATGGCTTTAATAGAAACATTTATTTGACGCATCGTGATGCATCGAGATATCGAATTGAATCGCTGACATGATAATCGTAATCGAATCGCGGAGATCAGTGAAGATTTACAAATGCAGATTTATTTGATTATGGCCCGGCCGATTATCGATGCAGCATCGTCCACGTCCACGATTCAATGCATCGATTATTTGATTAATTTCAACACCTCTACTCGCTACCATAAACGTGCTGTTAGCACGTAAGTCAAGTCAAGTCAAAGTTTATTTATACAGCACTATTTATACAGACAAGCTGACCAATGTGCTTTACAGAGCAATAGAATATCAAACGACAGACAAAACAAGAAAAATTTAAGAACAAATTAAACACTATTAAAAGCAATTGAATAGAAGTGTGTTTTCAAGAGTGACTTGAAAACTGACAAGTCAGAAGCAGAGCGAATATGAAAGGGCAAGCTATTCCATAGTGTCGGGCCAGCAATGGCAAAGGCACGATAACCTCTGTGTTTTAACCTGTACCGTGGTATGGATAAAAGTCTCTGTGTCCCTGACCTAAGATCCCTGGAAGGAGTGTATCGCTCTAGAAGCTCCGATAAATAGAGGGGAGCTTGATTGTTAAGAGACTTATAAACCAATAAAAGAATTTTAAAATCAACCCTAAAACGAACCGGCAACCAGTGAAGAGAAGCTAAAATTGGAGTGATGTGTTCGTATTTACGAATGCCTTTTTAAAAGTCTCGCTGCCGCATTCTGGATTATTTGAAGACGTGTTAAAGTTGTAGAATTTATTCCGTAATATAAAGCATTACAGTAGTGCAGTCGGGATGATAAAAATGCATGTATCACCCATTCGTAATATGCTTCCCATTCAAAAAACATTAATTTAAAATTTGCTGCGATAGAAACCAGAAAACCATGTCCCTGTACACGTATCAATAGATTAAATAACGTCACCATTTCAGTATCTGAACGTAGTTATCAGCGGGGGAATGTTTGGGACTGAGAGCAGTGAGAGTTTGAGGCGTTGACTAAGCTCTTAGTGAGATCCAACCTGCGGTCAGCGGAGGGTTAATGAGGCCATCTGCTGCGAGGATTACCAGATTAGTTCATCCTTTCATCGTTGACGCAGCTCTGAGATCAGATGTGATCTAATCCCGCGGAGATGCAGCCGCAGAGACAGTCTCCGGGCTAACTGACCCTGGGTCAGACTGCGCCAGGTTAGCTCAGCTGGTTGTGTGTGTGTGCGCGGCAGACTGGGACCAGTTCAGAGGATGTGAGGGAGCAGCGGCAGCATGTTGGGTTGGGTGGGAACTCTGATCAACAAGAGCTGGCTGGACAGGGAGTGGCTCGGCCATCCGTCGGAGAGGAAACCTCGCCGTGGACCGGGACAGGTGAGAGCCTCTCGGAGAGGCAACCGGTTCAGTTTAGATGCTGCCGTCTGATTGGTCGGATCCCAACGGTGACACGGGACGGGAGAGCGTTGAGGTTGAGGATCGGGACGAGACCGGAGCAGTTGGGAGATATTACTTTATCTGATCGTTGTTTTACAGACTGCAAGGGAAGAGCCATCGGAGCAGGGGGAACGATGTTTCCTCCTCTCTTTCCCCCTGTTCTGGTGTTTCGCCAGTCTCATTCCCCCTGCTCTGTCGTTTCTCCCTTCTCATTCCCCCTGTTCTGGTGTTTCCCCCTCTCATTCCCCCTGCTCTGTCGTTTCTCCCCTCTCATTCCCCCTGCTCTGTCGTTTCGCCCCTCTCATTCCCCCTGTTCTGGTGTTTCCCCCTCTCATTCCCCCTGTTCTGGTGTTTCCCCCTCTCATTCCCCCTGCTCTGGCGTTTCGCCCCTCTCATTCCCCCTGTTCTGGTGTTTCCCCCTCTCATTCCCCCTGTTCTGGTGTTTCCTCCTCTCATTCCCCCTGTTCTGGCGTTTCCCCCTCTCATTCCCCCTGCTCTGTCGTTTCGTCCCTCTCATTCCCCCTGCTCTGGCGTTTCCCCCCTCTCATTCCCCCTGCTCTTTCCTTTCGCCCCTCTCATTCCCCCTGCTCTGGCGTTTCGCCCCTCTCATTCCCCCTGCTCTTTCCTTTCGCCCCTCTCATTCCCCCTGCTCTTTCCTTTCGCCCCTCTCATTCCCCCTGCTCTTTCCTTTCGCCCCTCTCATTCCCCCTGCTCTGTCGTTTCGTCCCTCTCTTTCCCCCTGTTCTGGCTTTTCGCCCCTCTCATTCCCCCTGCTCTGTCGTTTCGCCCCTCTCATTGCCCCTGTTCTGGCGTTTCGCCCCTCTCATTCCCCCTGCTCTGTCGTTTCGCCCCTCTCATTCCCCCTGTTCTGGCGTTTCGCCCCTCTCATTCCCCCTGCTCTGGCGTTTCCGAGCCCCTAAACCGAAGACATTAGAAAACTCTTCTGACACGTTTTGGTTCTGAATCTGCGGGGTTGTGTTTCAAACGGAGACCTTTGGCAACACGTTTCTCCGTCCTGATTGGCTCTTATCGGTCACAACTAGAGGTAGACCACCGATTAATCGGCATCGATAGTCGATTGGTGGAACTATTGTTATCGGCAAAAATCCATACGGATAGTTTTTGATGATGCCTTTTGTTTATGTTTTCAACCAATGGGAAGGCAGGTCCGTCACACATTACTCCTTATATGGGCATCCTGGCGAGAACAGAGAGTATATAGTGGGAAAGATGGATCCCTCCAGGTCAGAGATCGTCTGTTACCGCTCTAAACCGACAGTTTAACTGTTTTTATTTATTTATTACTTTTT
>NC_041331.1:44370091-44372591 GCF_004354835.1 Perca flavescens
CTCTGTTTGAGTAATTTTTAGGTAAACTTTAGGTAATCTTGTGTTATGTCAGATTGTTAAATATGAATATTGTTCTAGTGTCTTCTCTCCTCTGGGACAGGAAACTGAATCTCTTTGACTTGTGGACAACACAAGACATTTGAAGACATTTATTTTGGACTTTTGGGAAACACATTTTTTCACCAGTTTCTGACATTTTAAGAGACCAAATGATTAACTGACTAATGGAAAATGAAAAGAAGTGATGACGAAGCTTTTAACTGAAGACTAGGTCTGCACGCCTCAATGTAAGTTTGGTAAAGCAGGCAGGAGTAACGTTAACGTTACAGACGCACATCTAAGCAGCTTTCACGTTTAGTTCAGATCCTAAACTTGCATAATAACACCGAGTCTCGGACCTACATCTACATCGCAAGGTAATGGAAGTCAATGGAGGCCAAACGGCATTGAGTATGCATCTTGATAACACGCCAATAATGCCATATTGGAATTGGCGTGTCATACATACAGTACAGGCCAAAAGTTTATTGGATTATTTACATTGTAGATTCTCACTGAAGGCATCAAAACTATGAATGAACACATATGGAATTATGTACTTAACAAAAAAGTGTGAAATAACTGAAAACATGTCTTATATTTTAGATTCCTCAAAGTAGCCACCTTTTGCTTTTTTTGGTAACTCTGCAAACCCTTGGTGTTCTCTCAATGAGCTTCATGAGGTAGTCACCTGAAATGGTTTTACCTTCACAGGTGTGCTTTGTCAGGGTTCATTAGTGGAATTATTTCCCTTATTAATAAAAAAGCAAAGGGTGGCTACTTTGAAGAATCTAAAATATAAGACATGTTTTCAGTTATTTCACACTTTTTTGTTAAGTACATAATTCCATATGTGTTCATTCATAGTTTTGATGCCTTCAGGGAGAATCTACAATGTAAATAGTCATGAAAATAAAAAGGAAACACATTGAATGAGAAGGTGTGTCCAAACTTTTGGCCTGTACTGTATGTGCGCCTGCTCTACCCACTGATCCAACTCGGCCCCTTAACTTAACTTTGTTCACTGCATAACGCTCACTTTTACTAGCATAATCGTAACGCTAATCTCCGCCAAACGACCGGCAGCTGGTGGTGCTCTGCACCCAGCTTTCGTATGATATATGCGACGTTTTAGAGTGAGTAACTTTTCGTACGATGTCATTCGAATCTGTTCGTCTGATGGACTCTCCTTTACCTCGCAGAACAGCTGCTCAACCGCTGCCTCCATCACTTAGATGGATAGTTTGTGTTAGAGTGGGACTGATTTAAAGGGTTGTAGGAACTAACAAAACTAACTAACCAGTAGAGCTGGGCAATATATCGATATTATATCGATATCGCAATATGAGACCAGATATCGTCTTAGATTTTGGAAATGGTAATATCGTAAATGTCTTTTCCTGGTTGTAAAGGCTGCATTACAGTAAAGTGATGTCATTTTCTGTGTTACCGGACTGTTCTAGCTCTATTATTTTTTACTTTTACCCACTTAGTCATTATATCCACATTACTGAAGATTATTTACCTTGAAATGTCATTGTGAAGATATTTTGTTAAAGCACCAGTCAACCCTATAATATCGCCACAATATTGACGTTGAGGTATTAGGACAAGAATATCGCGATATCTTATTTTCTCCATATCGCCCAGCCCTACTAACCAGTAGTATTTACAGTACTATGCAGCAAAGGGCCCAGGGCTGGACTCGGACCCTGGCTGCTGCAATCAGGGCTGAGCTACCAGGGCACCCCGATTTCTGGATTTTATTAGTCAATTATCGACAATCTATTATTATAACTCAGCACTATTAATTATTAAAGGGATATGCCACAGTTTTTTGAAATAGGGCTTATCATGGTCTCCCCTAGCTGTAGATAGGTGGGGTCTCCCCTAGCTGTAGATAGGTTGGGTCTCCTCTAGCTGTAGATAGGTGAGGTCTCCCCTAGCTGTAGATAGGTGGGGTCTCCTCTAGCTGTAGATAGGTGGGGTCTCCTCTAGCTGTAGATAGGTGGGGTCTCCTCTAGCTGTAGATAGGTGAGGTCTCCCCTAGCTGTAGATAGGTGGGGTCTCCTCTAGCTGTAGATAGGTGGGGTCTCCTCTAGCTGTAGATAGGTGAGGTCTCCCCTAGCTGTAGATAGGTGGGGTCTCCTCTAGCTGTAGATAGGTGGGGTCTCCCCTAGCTGTAGATAGGTGGGGTTTCCTCTAGCTGTAGATAGGTGGGGTCTCCTCTAGCTGTAGATAGGTGGGGTCTCCCCTAGCTGTAGATAGGTGAGGTCTCCCCTAGCTGTAGATAGGTGGGGTCTCCTCTAGCTGTAGATAGGTGGGGTCTCCCCTAGCTGTAGATAGGTGGGGTCTCCTCTAGCTGTAGATAGGTGGGGTCTCCCCTAGCTGTAGATAGGTGAGGTCTCCCCTAGCTGTAGATAGGTGAGGTCTCCCCTAGCTGTAGATAGGTGGGCCAACG
>NC_041331.1:44377591-44380091 GCF_004354835.1 Perca flavescens
GTGTGTTCATCTCTGCTGCTTCCTCTCTCATTGTGCTGTCCTCCATTTCTCCCATGATGCACTGCAGAGGGTCACCTGGTCCTGCTGTTGGACTCCCGCCAATGTAAAAAACCCAAGTTTGCAAGCTCTGCTATGTGCCTGTACCAGAGACCAGAGAGGATAGATAGATAGAGATAGATAGATATAAATATAGATAGATAGAGATAGATATAGATAGAGATAGATAGAGATAGATATAGAGATAGATATAGAGATAGAGATAGATAGAGATAGAGATAAATATAGATAGATATAGATAGATATAGATAGAGATAGATAGAGATAGATATAGAGATAGAGATAGATAGAGATAGAGATAGATAGAGATAGAGATAAATATAGATAGATAGAGATAGATAGAGATAGATATATAGATATAGATAGAGCTAGATAAATATAGATAGAGCTAGATAAATATAGATAGGTAGGTAGGTAGGTAGATAGATATGTAGATATGTAGATAGATAGATAGATAGATAGATAGATAGATAGATAGAATCGAACCGTGACCTTAGTTTTTGTGTCAAAACGCCGCTTAGAAATGAAAACAATAGCAGTGTGAATGTAGCCGCAGTTTTACATAAGTGTGTGTGTGTGTGTGTGTGTGTGTGTGTGTGTGTGTGTTTCAGACTCTACAGGACAAAGTGTGTGAGTTTCAGGCTCGTCTTCGGTCTGAAGAAGTGACCCGTCACGTACTGCTTCAGCAGCTTCAGCAGCTGCGCGTTCAGGAGAAGACGTGCGTGGGCCTCGGTGGCGTTCAGGTGCCGCAGGAACAACGGCCGTCTGCTCCGTAACGGTGAGAATCCCCATTGACATATATATATATATATATATATATATATATATATATATAAACTGGACCACCAGGTCCCATGTCTCTGGTCTGAGACCAGTGGAGGATATCAGAAGTCTCTTTCCGGTGCTGGCTGAGTGTTACTGAGCAGCCTCCAACTGAGCTTGAAGACGAGATGTGGCGTGAGCAACGTGTCTGAAAGTGTGAAGTCTTCTGGTAGCTGTGAGAGAGAAATCTCAATCATTCCCAATCTCACAGAGACGGAGAGTGTAGGTCAGGGGTCACCAAACCTTTTTCTCTGGGGCCCACATTATCGTTCCTGACTGTGATGGGGGGGGGGGGGGCCAGGTCAGCTATATAACAGAATTGTATGACCCAGACCAAAATGACCACCATTGTGTAGCAGAGATTACTAGCCTGGCACAGCCATCCCCACTACTATATCAACACTACTATATCAACACTACTATATCAACACTACTATATCCACACTACTATATCCACACTTGATTCCTGGCATATATTTGTTTATCTTTACTAGTGGTTTGCAAAAGTAGTAATCGAGTCTTAAAACTTTGTTTAAATTTGAAATACCACAGATATTTTAACATCAAAGCTGTCAAGGTAAGAAACATCTGCCTAGTTGATATCAATTTTTAAAATAAAAAATAAAAAAAATACCAGATGCAGACATGTTATTATTTTCCAAAAAGCAATTTAAAAAAAAAAATTGGCCATGAAGACTTTTGGGGTAGTGGGGGGCAGAAGGGCAGGGGGCCGGTCAAAGGGGATTGGCGGGCCTGAGTCTGCCCGCGGGCCTTAGTTTGGTGACCCATGGTGTAGGTATATGTAAGGAGATAACATAGACACAGGCTAATTACTGATCACTAACATGCTAGTTAACATTAGTAATTACTGATCACTAACATGCTAGTTAGCATTAGTAATTACTGATCACTAACATGCTAGTTAACATTAGTAATTACTGATCACTAACATGCTAGTTAGCATTAGTAATTACTGATCACTAACATGCTAGTTAACATTAGTAATTATTGATCACTAACATGCTAGTTAACATTAGTAATTATTGATCACTAACATGCTAGTTAACATTAGTAATTACTGATCACTAACATGCTAGTTAACATTAGTAATTATTGATCACTAACATGCTAGTTAACATTAGTAATTACTGATCACTAACATGCTAGTTAGCATTAGTAATTACTGATCACTAACATGCTAGTTAACATTAGTAATTACTGATCACTAACATGCTAGTTAACATTAGTAATTACTGGTCACTAACATGCTAGTTAACATTAGTAATTACTGATCACTAACATGCTAGTTAACATTAGTAATTACTGATCACTAACATGCTAGTTAACATTAGTAATTACTGGTCACTAACATGCTAGTTAACATTAGTAATTACTGATCACTTACTGGTCACTAACATGCTAGTTAACATTAGTAATTACTGATCACTAACATGCTAGTTAACATTAGTAATTACTGATCACTAACATGCTAGTTAGCATTAGTAGTTACTGATCACTAACATGCTAGTTAACATTAGTAATTACTGATCACTAACATGCTAGTTAACATTAGTAATTACTGATCACTAACATGCTAGTTAACATTAGTAATTACTGATCA
>NC_041331.1:44385091-44390091 GCF_004354835.1 Perca flavescens
TACACACACACACACATGCAGTGACACATGCACACACACATACACGCACACACACACACACACACACACATGCAGTGACACATGCACACACACACACACACACACACACATGCAGTGACACATGCACACACACACACACACACACACACATGCAGTGACACATGCACACACATACGCACACACATGCAGTGACACACGCACACACACACATGCAGTGACACATGCACACACACATACACGCACACACACACATGCAGTGACACATGCACACACACACACACACACATGCAGTGACACATGCACACACACATACGCACACACACACATGCAGTGGCACATGCACACATACACACACGCACATACATGCACACACACACACACACACACACACACACACACACACACAGTGACATAAAGACAAACACACATGCACAAATGTGCACACACACACATTGACACACACAGCTGCGTTCAGGTGTCACAGGGATGTAAGAAAAAACTAAATTGTCAAACAACTCAAGAAACCCAAGACAAACGTGTTGATTAATATTGGAAAAATGAGACAATGTAAAAAAAAATTACATTACACATTTACAGGTATTAATTTAAGAGCTGTGTGTGTGTGTGTGTGTGTGTGTGTGTGTGTGTGTGTGTGTGTGTGTGTGTGTGTGTGTGTGTGTGTGTGTGTGTGTGTGTGTGTGTGTGTGTGTGTGTAGGGGGCGACAGACCTGGAGAAGCAGCTGGAGCTGCTGGTGGTGGAGAACCAGCGTCTGAAGCAGGAGCTCAAGTCCTGCAGGAGCTCTGACGCTGCTGCAGACAGCTGCAGCCGCTGCCCTCATAGCCAGGTATACACACACACACACACACACACACACACACACACACACACACACACACACACACACTCCTCTCACAGCCAGGTCGATCCCTAACTTGGACTCGAGCTCAAAGACTTGAGACTCAGCTTGGACTTCCAAAAAATGACTTACACATATATACAGATATACTCATAGACATACAGTATATACATTACAGGGTTCAGGGCCGGCCCTAGACTTTTTGGGGCCCTAAGCAGGATTTCGGGGGGGGGAGACTCTCACATTGTAACATGTTGCCACTGCACTCGGCACTAAACCAACTTGTGTATTGTAAATATTAGTTTAAGCACTCATAATGCACAAATACGCATTAAAAGACTAATGTGAGACCTATTAGCAGCAACACTATCTTTAAATAGACCGGCTCTGTTATGAGCTCTATTGTGGGACATTTCAAGCACTCTTGGGGGCCCCTCTGGTAGCCACGGGGCCCTAAGCAGACGCTTAGTGTGCTTATGGGTCGGATACTGCAGACGTATACAGAGACATGAGCAGTGTGAGTGTGTGCGGTGACCCTGTTGTATGTGTGTATCTGTAATATGAGATGTATTTTATTACTATTTCCATACCTGCAAACATGTCGCTTTTCGGCGAAAATCTCCGTTTTGAATGGGAAAATGTCATCCACGTGAATCGTGTAGATCTGAAGAGTTTTATTTTTTGGGGGTGGGGCGGGGGGGTCCAGAATGATGTGTCACCTTTTTCAGCCCTTCTGAGTTTGCAGGTACAGTACAGGCCAAAAGTTTGGACACACCTTCTCATTCAATGTGTTTCCTTTTTATTTTCATGACTATTTACATTGTAGATTCTCACTGAAGGCATCAAAACTATGAATGAACACATATGGAATTATGTACTTAACAAAAAAAGTGTGAAATAACTGAAAACATGTCTTATATTTTAGATTCTTCAAAGTAGCCACCCTTTGCTTTTTTTGATAACTCTGCAAACCCTTGGTGTTCTCTCAATGAGCTTCATGAGGTAGTCACCTGAAATGGTTTTACCTTCACAGGTGTGCTTTGTCAGGGTTAATTAGTGGAATTATTTCCCTTTATTAATAAAAAAGCAAAGGGTGGCTACTTTGAAGAATCTAAAATATAAGACATGTTTTCAGTTATTTCACACTTTTTTGTTAAGTACATAATTCCATATGTGTTCATTCATAGTTTTGATGCCTTCAGTGAGAATCTACGATGAAAATAAAAAGGAAACGCATTGAATGAGAAGGTGTGTCCAAACTTTAGGCCTGCACTGTATGTATTTGTTATTTTTTTACTAATTAAGAGATTTTTTGGCTTTTAAATTGTTGTATTTGTGCTTTCTGTTTCTGTTTAAATTGCACACGGTAGCCTACCTCACAAATAAAATGCAAATGTAAATTATGCGGCAGGATGCGGAGTCCCTGCGGAGGGAGGTGTCCCGCTGGGAGAGCCAGGCCCGGCAGAGGGAGCGCCGGCTGGCCGAGCTGGAGCGCGAGCTGCTGGAGAAGAGCTCGCGGGCCGAGGGCCTCCGACGGCAGCTGGACGAGGCCACGCGGCAGCTGGACGAGTCGCGGCGCCGCCACGGCGAGGCCGAGCAGAGACTGTCCCTCCGGCTGCAGCAGTGTGAGGACGAGCTCGCCAGGCAGGCCGCAGCCCCCGCTAGAGTCAAGGTGAGGACACGGGACACACATAGAGAGACAGAGACACACACACACACACACACACACACACACACACCTGAGGATATCTAATCTAGACACTCACACACAGACACACACAGAGACACACACACATAGAGACAGAGACACACACACACACACACACCTGAGGATATCTAATCTAGACACTCACACACAGACACACACAGAGACACACACACATAGAGAGACAGAGACACACACACACACACACACACACACACCTGAGGATATCTAATCTAGACACTCACACACAGACAAACACAGAGACACACACACATAGAGAGAGACACACACACACACACACACACACACACACCTGAGGATATCTAATCTAGACACTCACACACAGACAAACACAGACACACACACACATAGAGAGACACAGACACACACACACACACACACACACACACACACACACACACACACACACACACACACCTGAGGAAATCTAATCTAGACACTCACACACAGACCTACACAGAGACACACACACACACACACACACACATAGAGAGACAGAGATACACGCACACACACACAGACCTGAGGAAATCTACCGGTAATCTAGACACTCGCACACAGACACACACACACACACACACACACACACACCTGAGGAAATCTAATCCAGACACTCACACACAGACACAGACATACACAGAGACACACACACACACACACACACAGACCTGAGGAAATCTACCGGTAATCTAGACACTCACACACAGAGACACACACCGAGACACACACACACACACAGAGAGAGACACACACACACACACACACACACACACACACACCTGAGGAAATCTACCTGTAATCTAGACACTCACACACAGAGACACACACACACCTGAGGAAATCTAATCTAGGAAATCTAATCTAGCACATGGCACCTCCTGAACGTGTTAACACACCAGAATATGGAAACAGAAATGTTGTTAGTCCTACATTACATTATAAACAGAAATAATCCGTTATGAGCCGGCCGATTATCGATGCAGCGTCGTCCATGTCCACGATTCCAATGCGTCGATTATCTGATTACTTTCCGTCCCTCAGTACGTGAGCCAGCCCGCGGAGGTGGACTCGGCCGAGTCCCAGCGAGCGCTGGCCGAGCTGCAGGCCAAGAACGGAGGGCTGCAGGAGCAGCTGTCCCTGCAGAGACAGCTGCTCCGAGAGCTGGAGACACAGCTGCACGAGTCCCAGAGGACCTGCGCTCAGCTCAGGACACAGGTAACTGTCTGTCTGTCTGTCTGTCCCTTCCTCTGTCTGTATGTGCATCAACATACTTTCCATTATATGTTTAATATATGTTGAATTGCCATCCGTGTTTTCCTTCGCATATGCTGAATAAAGCTATTTCCACTGTCAATTGGTGCATTAAAGTGTATCAGAATGAAGGAAATTAAGTCTTTGATGCTCAAAATTTCACAGTGGGAGGACACCCAGACCCCCCCCCACTTTAATATTCCCATTCTGGTCCATATATTTATTAATTACAGTATACCCGCTAAAATACATTAGACTACACCACTACACACACAAACACACACACACACACATGTTCAGCGGGGAAGTACGACGTCTGCAAACATTGGCTGCCAAGACTCCAGTCGTCTGTTATATAGTGAATGGTCAGGCTGGTGAAAGGTCTGTTATACAGTACAGGCCAAAAGTTTGGACACACCTTCTCATTCAATGTGTTTCCTTTTTATTTTCATGACTATTTACATCGTAGATTCTCACTGAAGGCATCAAAACTATGAATGAACACATGTGGAATTATGTACTTAACAAAAAAGTGTGAAATAACTGAAAACATGTCTTATATTTTAGATTCTTCAAAGTAGCCACCCTTTGCTTTTTTATTATTAATAAGGGAAATAATTCCACTAATGAACCCTGACAAAGCACACCTGTGAAGGTAAAACCATTTCAGGTGACTACCTCATGAAGCTCATTGAGAGAACACCAAGGGTTTGCAGAGTTATCAAAAAAAAGCAAAGGGTGGCTACTTTGAAGAATCTAAAATATAAGACATGTTTTCAGTTATTTCACACTTTTTTGTTAAGTACATAATTCCATATGTGTTCATTCATAGTTTTGATGCCTTCAGTGAGAATCTACGATGTAAATAGTCATGAAAATAAAAAGGAAACTCACTGAATGAGAAGGTGTGTCCAAACTTTTGGCCTGTACTGTGTGTCAGCCGGTTGCAGCTCGTGGCTCTAAATTTTGCAGGATTGCGTCATCAACATGAATTATCGCGATAGTGCAGTATAATTAAAATCTCTATTGTAGGCCAGTTTTGCATCGTTTATATTGCCCATCCCTACTGTCTGTCTGTCTGTCTGTCTGTCTGTTAAACCCCCTTTCCAACAAGTGACCCTACCATAGTCGGTACCAACTGGATCGTGGTCTTCTAAATTAGTTTC
>NC_041331.1:44392591-44395091 GCF_004354835.1 Perca flavescens
TCTACCAGCTGTGTGTGTTACTCTACCAGCTGTGTGTGTTACTGTGTGGTAAACTTACCGGGTTAAGATGAGTTCTTTTATGGTGAATGAAAGGCTCGATCCCACCAAGTAGCTCATCCAATCAGATCGAAGCATTGGCGTCAATTCTGCTGCCAGTTCCTCCGTTGTTTACCTTTTTCTTCTTCTTCTTCTGGTCTGTAGAAAGAGCAGCGTCGGTAGCTTTTGATCATCAGCGCCACCTCTGTTCAGGAGAAGACTGCAGTTAGTGTTTCAGTCTTATCGCGACCACGAGTCACGGCGATTCAGCTCAGCTAGGGCTACTGTATAACGTGCTTAATGCCACGTGTTAAATGGGCTAAAAAGGACAGTTGATGATTTTATTGTGAGCTGAGGAGGAATCCTGCATGTGTAATATTAGGACTCTTCAAATGTATCATGAAAGCGGTACAGTTAATAAAGATAGTCTCTGCATAACAAAAGCATCAGCAGGGATTTTAATCTGCATCTCGCTTCAGTGAATGAATGAGCTCAGATTTGCCCTTGTCCCTCCCTCCCCCAGATCCTGGTGTACGAGGGCGAGATGGGCGCGCTCAGGGTCAGCTGGAGGTGGAGATGCAGAACCTGGAGGAGGAGAAGAACCGAGTGATCAAGGAGGCGTTCATCAGAGCCGAGAGCGAGATGAAGGCCGTCCACGAGAACCTGGCCGGTCAGTTTCCTGTTTCCTGTTTCCTCTTCAAGGTCCCATGGCATGAAAATGTCACTTTATGAGGTTTTTTGAGCTGGGCGATTTTTTTTTTTCCCTTAAAAAAATCTGCGATTTCTTTTTATAAAAAAAACTCGAGATTCGATTTTTACCCCCATCCATTTAAAACAAAATAACTTTAAATATATTAAAAAAATATATATTTATTGTATTTAATTAAAGTGCATCAACATAATTGCAAAGGCAAACCCTCTCTCTAAGTGAAAAGTCAATGTGCAGTGTGCAACAAAGATGGTTAAACATCCAAATTATTTATATTGTATTTGGACTGGAAAAAAAATCTAAGAACTCGATTTACCATAGTAACTGACTCTGAGGTTAAGTTACCATAGTAACTGACTCTGAGGTTAAGTTACCATAGTAACTGACTCTGAGGTAAAGTTACCATAGTAACTGACTCCGAGGTTAAGTTGCCTCTCTTTCTGGAACGGAAAACCCAGAGTTTCCCTCATCTCAGGGTTAACAAACTCAGAGTTTTCACTAAACCTGCTTTCTGGAACGGGCCTCAGGAGTGCTAGTGTTGTTGTTGTTGTTGTGTTTCAGGAGTGCTAGTGTTGTTGTTGTGGTTGTGTTTCAGGAGTGCTAGTGTTGTTGTTGTGTTTCAGGAGTGCTAGTGTTGTTGTTGTTGTTGTATTTTCAGGAGTGCTAGTGTTGTTGTTGTGTTTCAGGAGTGCTAGTGTTGTTGTGTTTCAGGAGTGCTAGTGTTGTTGTGTTTCAGGAGTGCTAGTGTTGTTGTTGTGTTTCAGGAGTGTTAGTGTTGTTGTTGTTGTGTTTCAGGACTGCTAGTGTTGTTGTGTTTCAGGAGTGCTAGTGTTGTGTTTCAGGAGTGCTAGTGTTGTTGTGTTTCAGGAGTGCTAGTGTTGTTGTTGTGTTTCAGGAGTGCTAGTGTTGTTGTTGTGTTTCAGGAGTGCTAGTGTTGTTGTTGTTGTTGTGTTTCAGGAGTGCTAGTGTTGTTGTGTTTCAGGAGTGTTAGTGTTGTTGTTGTTGTGTTTCAGGAGTGCTAGTGTTGTTGTGTTTCAGGAGTGCTAGTGTTGTTGTGTTTCAGGAGTGCTAGTGTTGTGTTTCAGGAGTGCTAGTGTTGTTGTTGTGTTTCAGTAGTGTTGTTGTTGTTGTGTTTCAGGACTGCTAGTGTTGTTGTGTTTCAGGACTGCTAGTGTTGTTGTGTTTCAGGAGTGCTAGTGTTGTTGTTGTTGTTGTGTTTCAGGAGTGTTGTTGTTGTGTTTCAGGAGTGCTAGTGTTGTTGTTGTGTTTCAGGAGTGCTAGTGTTGTTGTGTTTCAGGAGTGCTAGTGTTGTTGTGTTTCAGGAGTGCTAGTGTTGTTGTGTTTCAGGAGTGCTAGTGTTGTTGTTGTGTTTCAGGAGTGCTATTGTTGTTGTTGTGTTTCAGGAGTGTTATTGTTGTTGTTGTTGTGTTTCAGGAGTGCTAGTGTTGTGTTTCAGGAGTGCTAGTGTTGTTGTGTTTCAGGAGTGCTAGTGTTGTTGTGTTTCAGGAGTGCTAGTGTTGTTGTTGCTGTGTTTCAGGAGTGCTAGTGTTGTTGTTGCTATGTTTCAGGAGTGCTAGTGTTGTTGTTGCTGTGTTTCAGGAGTGCTAGTGTTGTTGTGGTTGTGTTTCAGGAGTGCTAGTGTTGTTGTTGCTGTGTTTCAGGAGTGCTATTGTTGTTGTTGCTGTGTTTCAGGAGTGCTAGTGTTGTTGTTGCTGTGTTTCAGGAGTGCTAGTGTTGTTGTTGCTGTGTTTCAGG
>NC_041331.1:44422591-44445735 GCF_004354835.1 Perca flavescens
TCCATTAGTCATTTTTTATGCTTATTCATGCTTAATTACTTATTTCCAAGAAACTTCTGAGCACATTTATGGTAAACACCAGATTTAAAGTGGTGCTTTTGCAGGATTAATTGTGGAGAAACTCAGTTTTACAGATGGTTAATTAACTACATTTATATTGTGCTTTTCTAGTCTTAACCACCTCTCAAAGAGCACAGCTCTGTCAATTAAATCAACTAATCGATTAGTCGACAAAATCCTATAAGTTTTAGTCCACTAAGAATTTCTTTAGTCGAGGACAGCCCTATTATTTACACATATTAGTGCATATGTTTCACATTAAATCCCCATCCTTCTCTCTCATACATGAACTCAATGCTCCACACACAAACTTCTGCTGCAGTCTCATCCTCTGACAGACACCAACATGTTTCTAAGCAAGTGAATATAGTAATATCAATAACATAGTTTTTGGCATGATTATATTTCTAAGCAGAAATATAGTTTTAGCTGTTTTTTGGGGGGTTTTCAACTGAACCTCCGTTCAACACTGGGTGACAGTCCTGTGTTTGAGATTTGTGTTCAATTGAAAATTATTTAAATTTAACAATATATTAACGTTTTAAAGTACTTAAATGTATAATAAGTAAACCTAAGTTACTTAACACATACAGTACAGGCCAAAAGTTTGGACACACCTTCTCATTCAATGCGTTTCCTTTTTATTTTCATGACTATTTACATTGTAGATTCTCACTGAAGGCATCAAAACTATGAATGAACACATATGGAATTATGTACTTAACAAAAAAGTGTGAAATAACTGAAAACATGTCTAATATTTTAGATTCTTCAAAGTAGCCACCCTTTGCTTTTTTTGATAACTCTGCAAACCCTTGGTGTTCTCTCAATGAGCTTCATGAGGTAGTCACCTGAAATGGTTTTACCTTCACAGGTGTGCTTTGTCAGGGTTCATTAGTGGAATTATTTCCCTTATTTCAAAGTTTGTTTGTATGTGGAAGCACCAGAGACACAAAAGAACACCCCAAATCACCAGAAAAAATTAAATATGGGAGTTTAAAGCAGTGTTGCGGACATTATATTCTTTTTGTTTTAAGTACTTTCATTTGTCCTGCACCTGCCAGAAGGCGGGATGTGCACACAATTACCTTTTTAAACAGTGCAATTTAAACATGAATGTAATCATTTAATGCATTGCACCAGAGTTAGCCTTAAAGGTATAGTGGAGGATTTTCTTTTTCCGGGTGGATCATCAAGACTATTGGTCCTCCTAGTTGTCAATCATTCTGGTGATATGTTTACGTAAGGCCATCGTCCCGAGCTTTCAGGTGTGTGTGTGTGGTGAGCTGGAGCTACGGTTTCAGCCATTCATTGAAGCATTGAAGCTTTCGGGAGAATATTTCACACGCTGGCGTGCGCTAAAAGCACAGGTTGGGCTTCCCACTGATGCCTCAGTCGGGAAGTTTCTACTCCACAGGTAAAGTTTGGCTATTTGGAGAAATCCATTTAAAATCACTGCTAGTAAAAGTTGATGTAAGCTACTTTTTCAAAAAGTACAGAAGGCGGTTCTTTTCTAAAATTCGGGAAAATCCTCCACTATACCTTTAAGCTAATTTGCATCTGTAGTCCCACAGAAAATACAAATACAACAATTTAAAAGCCAAACAATGCTTAATTAGTAAATAAAACATAACAAATAGCAATAAAATACATCTAATATTACAGGTACACACAGACACACATAGGGGAAATCCATATGTGTATTTTCTTACCTGTGATGGTCAACTCCTGATCTGGGTTTAACTCTGACATGGATTTAGCATCGACTACTCGTCCTTCGGAATCGATGCACTTTGCAGACGACTTGAATCGACGATCTTCCGCGATAACCTCGCCCAGTGTGGACGTATCATCAGAGTAGTAGAGTGCGGCTCCACGGGTGTTCAAGTCGTAGCGTTTGTGTCTCAAGGCGGAAATGCACTTTAATGTGTTTCATGTTGCTGCAGAGTTGCGTCGTGTCGGCTTCTTTATCATCGTAGTCTTGGCCAACGACGTAAACTATTGGCATATTCTGCTCACACGAGGCCACGCAAGGATGATTCGCCGACAAGGATGTCGTATCATTCCAGACCGTAGAGCATGTCAAGCCGTGTCTCTTCATCAAGTCTCGTATCAGCTGGGGCTCTCTGCAATGCACCGGTAGACATTCGGTCGAAGAGCCGGCGAATAACAGTAGGACATCGTGGGGTTCCTGGTGGGTACATAGACGAAACATGTTAGATGACATATAAAGAGTTGGACCAGAATGTGTTAAAAGTGCAACAAGTGCATTCACACATTCACGTGTTTGATGTCCAGTTTGAATGCCGTCACCTCGTCAGCGACTATCATGTCATCGCTCAGTTTCCGATTTCCCCATGTCACACACATGATCGTAGAAGCTGAGTCCTGATCTAACATCCATGTAAAAGAAAGTGTGGGTGTTAGCAATGGTGTGTTTAGTAGCAGTTAACCGTGCCGTAAACGCTCCCCGTTGCAGCATATCACAGGCTGGCTCCGCCCATAGCTGTGACATTAATCTTCTAATCTCGGTCAGATAGCCCGTGACCTGGTCCGCTGCTATGTGTCCTCTTGCTGCTCGGTGGGTTGGTGCTCAGTGGGATCGTAGGTCCACCTGCTCACATGCCAGCGTGTAGCCCCGGATGTAGTCAGGTTGATGTGAGCGTTGGGTCTACGGCTCCATCGGACAAGGACTGTCAGCATTTCCATTTTGGAATTAGCCTCAGAGCTCAACTGTACTCAAGTGCAGTGCCAAATTCACATACTTAAAGCACACAGCGAGTCCTCACAGACAGACAGATATATATAGAGTGAGATATGGGGTCCACTCAGTAAGATGGACTACACTAGATAGGATAAACACCCCGTAGAATATCTGCATGCAGAATTAGGCAGATTCCCACTGGCTTTAAACGTACAAAAAAAGATCACTAATATTCTGGATACTAGGGCTGCTCCCTTTTAGTCGATTAGTCGACTAATCGGTTGTTTTGGTCTTAGTCAACTTAGATCTCTTTAGTCCATTAGTCATGTTTGATGCTGTTTTCATGCTGAATGACTTATTTCAAGAAACGCACGAGCACATCTCTGGTAAACACAAGAATTAAAGTGGTGCTTTTGCATGACTCTTTATGGAGAAACTCAGATTTACAGATCTGTCGATTAAATCAACTAATCGATTAGTCGATACAATTGAACGAGTGTTAGTCCACTAAGAATTTCTCGAGCACAGCGCTACTGGATACATCTGAAATCCAGTGCAGAAAATGCCATCAAGTTTCAAGTAATCAAAAGCCAAGAGGTGATCCCTGACACCAGTCCCCTCTGTCAGCTGGTTCTGAAGTTAACTAATACACTAACCCATCCATCTCAGACCAGCACTGCTCTCCAAACTCACATCGCAAAGTCAAAAGTAAGATCAACTATCTGGAACACTGGGATGATCAAACACAATCACAATCCAAATTAGAAAGCTACTTGTCACCAGTGTTGGGCAAGTTACTTTTAAAAAGTACTTGATTACAGTTACTTCTTCCAAAAAGTAACTAAATGAGTTACTCAGTTACAAATTATAAAAGTTACTTCAGAAAGTAACTAATGCGTTACTTTCAAGTACATTTTTAAATGCTCAAATGTGACCCCACCTCTACCCCTCTTTAATGGAAGTTAAAATACATGTTCAATTATTTATGATAAATCTGAATATTATAATGAAATAGACACTTAATACAATATATTATTAACAGAAACAATGTACACAAATCTAAACTATTTTAATGTTGCTGTGGGATAAAGTGAGACTAGCCTCCAATCAAATGCCATGTATGGAGATATTAGGGTTATGGATCCATACAAATAACACAGTAGATGTTTTGGATCTTTTGATATTAATTGTCCCTCAACAGGCCGCAACTGGGCAACGTTAAACTATGCTTGTTAAGCACTGTACCGAAAATACATAACAAACATATAGACTCTTTATGTTTATACTTGAGCTTGTGTGTGTGTGTGTGTGTGTGTGTGTGTGTGTGTGTGTGTGTGTGTGTGTGTGTGTGTGCGTGGTGCAGTGTGTGTGTTGTGTGTGTGTGTGTGTGTAGAAAAGTATTAAGGCAAATTTCACAGTTTGTTTTTCTTTTTACTGTTGATTTATTTAACTTTTTTTAAGTTCAATAATTGCAACATCTTTCCAGAAATTAATGAGTAATCGTGTTAAATGATCGTGATTTCAATATTGATCGAAATTATTGTGATTATATTTTTTCCCCGCAGCTCTTCTGTTTAAAAAGCGCTTTGAAGCGATAGAAAGTGCTGGACGGCTCCCATGAAAAGAGACACACAGAAGCAGTGCTCGAATTACGTGGGAGCCCCGAAATATGGACTATCTCACAATCAATAATATGTTGAAATGAATTAAAAGCAATCCATTTCTGTAAAACAAACCTCTCTGTCTGTTGGTTGAGTGTGTCTAATCTAGGCCTACCGTGCGCATCTGCTGCGTAAAAGCGCCACTCGCGCCTCTAGGCTATTTCATTGTATAGTCTTGTTAGGCTGTGTGGGGGGTGTGCCAACTGTTTTTATGAGATAGAGACCCCCCCTTAAAGACAAAAAGATCATTAGAGCACTGCTCAGAAGGGAATCACATCTGTATCACGCAGTATACCCACTAAGAAAGCTCCAGGATTTCCATATACCCACTTAAAAAATGCCCAATGACACGTAACTTTACATACTTTATATTTTTTTTATATATTTTGAATTGTCATCTGTGTTTTTCTTCGTCACATAGGTTAAATAAAGGGATTTTCACCTTAAATTGGTGCTTTAAGAGGCGACCTGTAGCTCAACCAGTGAGAGCGTGCGCCCCATGAAGGCTGAGTCCTTTGCAGCGGTCCGGGTTCAAGTCCGACCTGCGGCCCTTTGCTGCATGTCATCCGCCATCTCTCTCCTGTCTATCCCCGGTCCCTATCTAATAAAGGGAAAAATGGCCCAAAAATAATCTTAAAAAAATAAAGAATTGGTGCATTAAAGTGTATCAGAATACAGGAAATGAAGTCGTTGACGCTCCAAACTTGGGGAGGATATATACAGTAGAGTACAGTATACCCACTACAATACGTTAGACTACACCACTGGATACAGCGTCCCCCTAAAACACACAAAGGACTCCAAAAGTTCCAAGACCCCAAACTGTTCCTCACCTCTGGTCCCAAGCAGAATCGTCCCGGTCCCACCCGGGTAAAAAGCTGACTTGTTAGAAGTCCAACTGGGCTGTCAGCGGTCGGTTCGGGACAGAGTCCGTGTTGCGCTCCGCTGCTCGGCTGCTCTCCGCCGCTAAAGAAGTCCAGGCTGCTGGATATCTGTCTGGGTGCTGCCTTCACGGACTGTCGGACATGTGAGGATTCAGTGCGAGAATAACCCCAGTAGTCCTACATTTATAGAGATGGGGGCGGGTCGGATGAATGGCTTCGGACCAAAATGAAAAACAAGTTCCAGGATTCAAATGAAGGGAAGACATGTTGCATGTTCTCATTAATATGACTTTATATGTTGTGTTTACAAGGAGAACTCATGATTAAACAGGATGTATCCCACTTATATATCAGGTTATTCATGTTGTTTTCAAAGTTGTCAGTATCAGAAATATGGGGGGTGGGGGGTCAACCAAATTGCCTAAAAATAACATGGATATTTGGTATGGAAACCAAAAATGTATTGATTTCCATTACATTTTGAGTCTTTTATTCAATTTTATTAGCCTGACAAGCCAGCCCCACATCCAGATGTTGGGTCATAGGCGGAGCTAAGCTATTTTTAGGGGGGCTGAAGACGTTATCTGACATTAAGCGTTTCTGCTAAGAGCCTATTGTAAGGGAAAAGCTTAACGTGGTTTAATGTACCTAAAGAATGATTAACGATCACCATAACATCACAATTTCTTGGCTTGGCTCAGTGGTAGAGTGGTTGCCTGCCAATCGGAAGGTTGGTGGTTCGATCCTTGGCCCTGCAGTCCCATGTCGAAGTGTCCTTGGGCAAGACGCTGAACCCCGAGTTGCCCCGATGCTGCGCATCGGAGTGTAAATGTGTGACTGATTATCTGAAAGCACAGGTGGCATCTTGTACGGCATGTATGTGAATGGTGAATGGTTCCTGTACAATGTTAAAGAGCTTTGAGTAGTCGTTGAGAATAGAAAAGCGCTATATAAAAGCTGACTCAACGCATCTCCGTCTCTTGTCTCCTCACTTATTGAACTCCACGACTTTAAGAGGTTTTTTAACATTAATATGAGTTCCCCCCAGACTGTCTATGGTCCCCCAGTGGCTAGAAATGGTGATAGGTGTAAACCGAGCCCTGGGTATCCTGCTCTGCCTTAGAGAAAATGATGCAGGGGACCAAGGCTTTGTGATAAGTTACTGCTATCGACAGCGATGTGTGAGATTACTATATTTAATACGACTGTTAAGAAAAAAGCCACTTTTATATTTGTCACAAGCTGTTTATTTATTTTGGTCCTTTGATCCTTGTTGAGGTCATAGCCACCTGTGATACCTTCACCACACAACATATTACCACAGGCCCATTGTGTTGATTTCATGTAGCTGATGTGAGAAGGTTTTCAGATTCTTTATAGAGTAAAGAAGTGTGCATCTAAACAGTTGCAAAAGTAACAGGCAATTATTTTAACAAGTTAGAATATTACAATTATGGAAAATTAATTACATTGTTTATTTGATAATAATTACTTTAGATGACTATTTTATTACTTTGACTAGTTGGTATTTCCAGCGTGAGGTTCCAACACAATGGTACCCCGAGGCCTAGTTTCCAACATTTGTGACATTTTATTCAGATGTGTGAAGGTGAGAGTCCAATGGACCCCTTTAAAAATGGGCAAGGCAGTTTATCCTTCGCAAAAAAATGTAGCCTGTCTTTGGAGTGTTTTTTTTTACCCCTTTCCTGACAAGCTAGCATACCATAACAATGTATTCCTGAAGTTTACCATATTCATATAATACAGACAGATGTGAATACGAAAATCAATCTTTTTAACCCAGCCATATTAATTGTCTAGTTTGATATGTTTCTGCAAATTAACATGCTGGATCTTTAGTACAATTTTAGAACAAGAGTTAGCATTTTTCTGTTACGTTTGTGTGTTTGAAGGCCTTTCTAGAGACAAGGATCCCAAACTAGCACTGGTTGTAAATCCAGACATCCCTAATGATGACATGAGGACAGATGGATCAGTGGCAGTGTCAGGAAAAGAAACTGGAACCATCAACGTGATTTTTGATGCTGAATATTTATTGCAGTAAATGTAAAAGCTTGCAGTGGTTGCATTTGAAGCAGACTGGTCCAACTGCTGCTCTTCACCTTCTCTCTGAACTACTAGACTAACACTTCACACACGTGGGACTTCTTGTCAGCGCAGGCCACATCGTTCCAGAGTCCCGAGTCTGAAAGAAACATGTTAATCAGTGTCAGTAGGAAGCAAATCCTGTATAGGGTTTGTTGGTCTTCATGGTCAGGAGAAGTTTTAAATGTGCCCAAACTCTCAATCACACAAAGAAATGGATCAGTCATATTCCATGAGTAGAAAAGAGCGTATGCTCAGTTAAAAAAGACGTTCCTATTCTTCCTTTATACCCATAGACTGTAAATATTGATGGACAGAGCATGTGTGACGTCACCCATTGGTTGGTGGAGATCTGCTATGAGTCGTTGAGTTTGCCGTTAATGGGCGCAGCCATCCTGGTTGCAGATGTGAGGATTTTAGCGAGAGGGAGGAGGTGAGGGAGGAGCCCTTACACTCTACGTTCGTTACCCACTTTTGCTGGCAATCACATCATAGCCACGCCCTAAAACACCCCCGTTTTATCGCCGATATTAAAATCAGCAAGAGCATAATTCAAAAAAATGAACATCGTTCTGTGTTGCAGAAGACTTAAAACTAGCGATTGAGACCATATGAAAAGAAAGAAAGAAAATGTTTACTGAGGTAATAAATCAAGTGAGAAGTGGGTCACTTTCTCCTCCGTCTTATCTTTAGGTAAAATTAATAAATAAAAATCTACTACCTCTCCTCCTAAACCATTTGTTTACTTACCCCAAGAGACCATCTCAACGCAGTGCTCTCTGTTGTTATAATTGTCAGGCTGGCCAGCACCCCATCTCTGGTAATTAAAAACACTGCCATCTGTCCAAGTCCACGCATTTTTCCCATTAACCTAAAAAGAAAAAAAGTATTGCCTGAGGTTAACTACTGTGCTGTCATTCAAATTGTGAATGGCCAAATGGCCAGTTATCATCAGATTAACTTTCCACTCTGTCAGCTGGTGGATAGCACCGATTACCTGCTTCCAACTACCAATGTTTATTTGTCGGCTGTAAATTTGCTCAACTATTAAAATGTAGGATATGTTTTCTAATGAAAGAGTGCATATCTTATCTCTCTGATTTTAAATGATTTAAAGGGAACACTCAGATCTATTTGTGGTTATTTATTGAATATTTTGAACAATTGAAGTCAAAGCACACATTACTTGAAATAAAGATAAAATAAGTAGAAAATACAAATACATTTTAAATATTGCCATGTCAAAGTTTAAACACAGGGATTGCAACAGGGGAGCCGGTTTGTGTCCAGGAGAAGTTAAGACTTTCATCCTGCATCCTTTTTTTAAAGATTATTTTTGGGCTTTTTCCACCTTTATTTGATAGGGCAGCAAGGTGAGAAAGGGGGAAGACATGCAGGAAATTGTCACAGGTCGGATTAAAACGCTGGACCTCTGCATCGAGGCATAAACCTCAAAGTAGATGTGTGCCTGCTCTAGCACTGAGCCAACCCGGCTACAAACACACACTTGCTACTTTCTGGTGGAGTGCTAACCTCCAAGCCACCATGCACACTGCCAACGGGTATTCATGACCTCACGGTGCCCTATACCTGGTTCAAGATCTTATTTTCTCAGCTACATTCAAACTGTAAGACTGATCAACTTAACTGTCATGTGACTAATCTTTATGTGTTGGGCCCCAGCCGCCATAACTTGGTAGGGTATCATAGGAATTGTTGTGCATAAGTCTGTGCAATATCATACAAACCTGTTCATGAGAATGCGTTGAACTAGGGCTATATAGGGCTTCATGAACAGATACATTCACCGCTTACCGTCGTAGAAATTAGTCCGATATAGTATTGAACTTTTCTGGTGGTGGCTCTGTACATGGCACATTGCACTTGAGACTGATTATCGTCATTGTGGATCGATACCAGAAGGCCATGTGGGTACTTTCTACAGGCTCTCTGAAATAAACACAGGAAAGGAGAATTAGTTTTCACTGATACTTCATCATTTGTCATATTAATCCCCTTATTTGATCTAGCCTGGCTCAAAACACAAGAGCACCTTTAAAAAATGTTGAATGCAAAACAGAGGGAGGTAAAATAAGGCTTTATGTCTTATCTCTTTTAAACGTTCTCATGTTTGCTTTTTTCTTTTGCCGTTACACAATTCAAGCTTTTGCATTTAAGCTTTTCTATTATTCCAAAAATACATTTCACCTTTCATTATTACATTGCCAAAAAAAAATTAAGAATGTATTTGTCATTTTCCTTTTAATTTTAAATACTGGGTCAAATGACCCTCCATAGCTGTACCTCCCTAAACACAATATACTATTAAACATTCCACTACAAATTAGTTTTCTCAAATTCTCTTCCTCACATCTTTTGCTGTACTTGGACGGAGGTGTCATGTCTCGTCCAGTGTCAAGTTTCTGTGTGTAGTTGCTTTTTGTTTTCTGTTGGTTTTCCATTTCCTGTTTTATTTTGTAGTCTCTGTTCTCTTATGTGTTTTCTTGTTTTACTTGTCTTTTGGTTTCCCCACCTTTGTGATTGTCTGTCCGCCCTATCTTTCACCTGTTCCCCAGCCCTTGTGTTACCTGTCCCTTGTTAACCCCGCGTTTACTTGTGTATTTAGGGTGCGCTCCAGGTGTCCCGTAACTCGTGTTTTCACGACCTTCTCCCGTGAAAGCGCCCTGGAACGGCAGTCAAACCCGTAACTTACTACCCATGAACTGGGACCAGATGGTTGTACTCCCAGTTACAGTTTTTGGCGTCACACACACATGAACAACAATGGCGCCCCTGTTGATGCTGTACAGAGCGCCGGTGATTAACGGTGAGAAATAGAAATAAATAGACATAAATAGGCAACGTAATAGTAATTCTGCACATTGTGTTCAAAACAATACACATACGATTGTGCACTACTACTGGTTATGTTTATTAAATGAAGCCCAAAATATGTTGGCGACTAGAAATCGCTAGTATCAGCTAACGCTAGCGAACGTCAACGTTAGGGTAGCCGCTAGCTAATGCTAGCCAGAAGGGTTTGTGGTGACTTTGCTGGAACGCTACCAAGTTGTGAGTCGTGACTTGAAGTCGAATTTACGGGTTAAAAACTGTGTCTAGAACGCAGCAGTAGTCTCTGTGCTTTCTGTGTCTGTGGTTGATTGTCATTTGTTCATTTGTCATCTGTCTTTAGGAAGAGTTCTGTCCTGTGTATTGCTGTGGTTTTGTGTTCAGGAGTTTTTCTGCGTTTCCTTCCGTGTTCCTGCTTTCTCTGGACTACTTTTCCTGCTTAAAAGTTTGTAAGTATCCGTGTGTTTCATTAAAATCATTGTTTATTCAAACTGCTGCTTACTCCTCGCCTTCCTGCACTCGGGTCCAAGCCTGCAACCTGACAGGAGGCCAGTGACTGTCTGAACAGGATGAGGTCACATTTACTGTCTGAACAGGATGAGGTCACATTTACTGTCTGAACAGGATGAGGTCACATTTACTGTCTGAACAGGATGAGGTCACATTTACTGTCTGAACAGGATGAGGTCACATTTACTGTCTGAACAGGATGAGGTCACATGAGGTCACATTTACTGTCTGAACAGGATGAGGTCACATTTACTGTCTGAACAGGATGAGGTCACATTTACTGTCTGAACAGGATGAGGTCACATTTACTGTCTGAACAGGATGAGGTCACATTTACTGTCTGAACAGGATGAGGTCACATTTACTGTTTGTAGTCTGAGTGTGTGTTTTATTACCTGTGCATCAGTGTAGACCAGATTATCGTTAGAATGCCTTCACACAGCTTTTTTTAGTTATCTGGACCCAACCATCACCGAGCTTCGTGTTGGTACACGGTATGGGCGGAAATTTGGTCTTACACATGTCTGCAGGATTCACGGTTTCACAGAAAGAAGACATTTTGTCAGTTTTGTGTTTGTGTTGTCTGTGTAGATGGATTATTTAGTGACTGTTTCTTCACCGGCTGCAGAGGCGGACATGAACATCAGCACCACCAGAAGAAGGACGGCAGTAACCACAACAGCACGCATGGTTCAGGGCTCTCACAGCAACTGGAATATAATCTAATAACACACAGGAACAATTATATATATATATGTCATTTCATTTTATTATTTCTCCTGAACAATCAACAATGTTGCAAAAGAAAACATAGCAAAAAAAAGAAAATCACAAAATAAAACTAGAATTTAACAAAAGCTAAAAAAGGATTAGTTCGAGAAGGAGCAGGGGAAGCAAATAACTTATTTGGTCCGGCCCCAATTTTACAAAATCATATTATTACAAAGGAAATAGATATGCTAATACAGCATACAATTTTTTCAGGTCGTACAACAATACAACAATATACAACAATACCTTTCCATTACAATTCTAGTATATATATATATATACAGAAGATCCATAAACAACTCCACCAGGATATAACTGAAGTGCTGGTTATAGCTTTGAAGGCTGAGAGAGACTGACTGGCCACAAAATTAGTTTCACCAGGACTTACCCCACCTTAACAGACAAGAAAGTCATCTTCAAGTCTTTTAGTTGATTCAGAGTGCAGGTGTTTTTTTTTTTAGTTTGTATGCCTGATGAAGATCTGAGAGCATCTCAAAGTGTTGAAGTTTTAAACCTCTAAAGATCCTTTTCTGTTCTACTGAAACACACGGAGACCAACGGGACTCACCTCAGGTGAAGTAGTGTAGTAGTCTCTCTCCTTGTTCCTCGTCCGTCTGGAGGTCAGTCTGAGCTCTGCCTCGGTTAAATATCCAGAGCTGATGCCCTGAATGTGATTTTACTAATCAAACACAAAACGCTTTGAGAAAAGCCAAAGGCCAAAAATGTCAACATACTGTAAGTCAATAAGCCCCGGGTCAAGGTCGGACTTAATGGTGAGATCAAACATGAGCGGTTGGTTTTTCATCAACTAATAAATACATAAATGAAAGGCCAAAAAGGTTATAAGAGAAATGCTGCATTCATGTGGTGTCAGACAACTCGGATAAACAAGTTTCCAAGTTGGAAAATGCACATTAATGCCTGCTGAAGTCGGTACAACTCGGGAACTCAGGAACAATTTTGGGGCCCGACTTGCTGTCATATCGTCATCATCATGGTATATAATTATATTTCTTGATGCAAGATACAAGTGTACTATTCTTGCATTTCTGTTAGTTTGCTCAAGCATTACGTTTTTTTTTTACAGTTTTCTTATATTATTATGTGGTAAATGCAACTTTGTTCATTGGTGCTCCTTTTTTATTGACAGATTTAGCTCCTGTATGTCCGTTAAATTCACATGTAGCAGAATATTTATAATATAGTCCAAGTCACCTGCACAGCTGATGTGATAAAAGCTGCCCAGCAGCAGGTTTCCAAAGTGGACTCCTGCCTGGTCATCTTGATTTTTAAAGAAGAACTCGTTATCAAGTAACATACACACACACACACACACACACACACACACACACACACACACACACACACACACACAGGCACGATACACACAGACATCGTAGCTTCAGAGAGACGTCATCCATGAAGTGTGAAGTCTTTCTAATTATGTATTTTCACAGTCTAATACTTCAACAGTTTAACAATAAACTGAGACTTTCTTCAGTTGAAAAATTATCTTTCAAATTGGCGAACATCATATTTGTAATCCATGGCTCAAATCAAACGGGATCAAAAATTAATTGGCCTCTCCCCGTTCACTACCGTTCACATTTTTTTGAAAGAAAGGTCCCATGGACAGGAAGTAGAAGGGCGGGACTTCAGCTCTCTATAGTTTGAAATTAATGATTTAAAAATAAGTTAAGACTCAGAAGCAATATTTCTGTGAAGGTTCTCAGTCATCCAGGCCAAAGTTGTCCAAGGAGGGTTAAATTCAAGGGTCACTGGACTTGCTGGTGAAAGACATTTGGTGTTACGTGCCGTGTTCTGTTTTGGTGTTTTGTGTGTTTTCCGTTGGTTTGCCACTCTCTCACTCCCCCAGCTGAAGCTATCAGGGCTCATCAGGGGAGGCCGAGCCAGTGACAGAAAGAGAGTGGGGCTTCAGTGGAGGCCAGTGTGAGCCAGAGCGAGCTAGAGCACAGTGACCAAAGTGTGTGTGTGTGTGTGTGTGTGTGTGTGTGTGTGTGTGTGTGTGTGTGTGTTCTCGTTTAACTACATTTGTGATGTCCAAAAGGGAATACAGTATTTGAGGGTTAAGACTTGGTTTTGGGGCCAAAATGCTGGATAGAACAAGGTTAAATGGTTGAGGGTTAAGACTTGGTTTAAGGATTAGGGATAGAATTAGGTTATGGTTAGGGTGAGGGTAAAGGTTAAGGTTAGGCATTTAGTTGTGATGGTTAAGGTTAGGGTAAGGGGCTAGGGAATGTATTATGTCAATGACAGGTCCCCACAAAGATAGTGAGACGACTGTGTGTGTGTGTGTGTGTGTGTGTGTGTGTGTGTGTGTGTGTGTGTGTGTGTGTGTGTGTGTACCTGTGGAACCAGGGCCAGTGGTGTTGTGCTTGTTGCAGTTACAATCGTCTTCCTATTGAAGATCGTTTTGTGTTTAGTTCTTTAGTTTGTAGAATAAATCCTTTAAAGGTGCTCTATGAGTTCCTGCATGGTCTCGCCCAATTTCATTTTGGTCTCAAATCAGAGGCACCTCTCCTTGATCCGCGACTTGTTCGTCGGTGCTCCTGGCTGTTGAAGTGAAGTCGTTATGGTCGTTGGAGACACCAGAGGCCAAGTCTGAACGATGGATAAATTAACACCATCGTTTGCACACTTACACACACGGACGCGCCTATTAATGCACACACACGTGCCTCCCCCACCCCCATTGTAAAGTGTTCCTGCAGCGTTTAGTCAAGTACTGTCTATATGTTTTATGTTCTCTGTGTACCCAAGCTCTGTTTATGTATGTCAAATAGTCTCTGGACACTGAACAAGTCACTTGATTGTAATGTGTACATCGGTGCCACATGATCAGAATGTGGCTAACTGACATACTATTTTTCTCTCTCTCTATTACTTATTTCTTGTCAAACAACATATTTTATTCACATTAGACTGTCTATTAAAATTGTGTTAATTTAACATATTATTCCAAGTGTCTGACAACATTATGGGATGGATCCCTACAGAGATAGACCTTTTAGTTAAAGAGTAAGATCCTAAACAGTACTTTTAGTCTGGTAGGTTTGGTGATGGTGATTTCGGGGCTGTTTCATGTTAAACAGAAACACCAAAAAGGTGTAGATAGGTGGGGGACCCTCCAGACCTCTCAGGTGGATGGGTGGGGTCTCCTCTAGCTGTAGACCCAGGTGGGGTCTCAGGTGGCTGTGGGTGGGGTCTCCTCAGCTGTGACCCAGGTGGGACCTCCCCAGCTGGTAGATGGGTGGGGTCTCCTCTAGCTGTAGATGACCCACCCAGACCTCTCAGGTGGGTGGGACTCCCCTAACTGTAGATAGTAGACACCCCAGACCTCTCAGGTGAACTGGGACAAGTCGGAAGAACTATGACCCACCCAACAGATCAGGTGGTCTGGGACAGGTGAGCTGACAAAATGACCCAACCATCCAAGGAGAGGACCAGGCCTCAGGTTCAGAGGACAGGTTATTGTTTCAAACTGTTGAACTGTCATTATGTAATCTGTGACAGGTAGAAACACATGACCCACCTATAGGGTTCAGGTGGTCTTAATGGACAGGTGAAGTTTTAATGACCCATGGAAATAACCTTCAGGCAAACAGAGGAAAAGTTTGCTCTCTAGAACCCCCAGCTCTTTTAGTAAAGACTGAGCTGTCAGCTTTATTTGTATATCCCCATTTCAGAACAACAGGGCAATTCAGTTTTTTAAAAAAAAATTATTAAAATACAAGAATAAAAGAAACAGTGCAGTATCTTATAAACATTAAAGATGAGTTAAAAACAGTTAAAAATATAAAAGCAGAGAAAATTTTCTCTGATTTTATATTTTTAACTGTGTTAAGCCCTATAAGACCTGCAGGTTTTAGTTTGTTTATACTGCACATAAAAACTTTTATTCTTCCCCTTTTAGTTCTGACTTGGGGATAAAGCACGTAGACCTGTCCCAGATGACCTGAAACGTCTGGGGGTCAAATAAAGTAGACCTGTCCCAGACCACCTAAAAGGTCTGGGTGGGTAGAGAGCAAACTTTTGACCTGTTCCCAGACCAAAAGAGGTTGGGTGGGTCATGCATTTAAAACCTGTCCCCAACCACCTGACGAACCCTGGGAGGGTCATTTATAGTAGACCTGTCCCATAACCACAGTGAGAGGTTTGGGTGGGTAAGTGTCCTCTGAACCTGTCCCAGACCACCCTTGCAGATGGTTGGGTCATTTGTCAGACCTGTCCTGGACCACCTGAGAGGTTGGGTGGGTCATAATAGTTCTTCCGACCTGTCCCAGACCACCTGAGAGGGTGGGTACTATCTACAGTTAGACCTGTCCCAGACCACCTGAGAGGACCCTGGGTGGGTCACAGTAGAGGAGACCTGTCCCAGACCACCTGAGAGGTCTGGGTGACCCCATAGTGTAGCTAGACCTGTCCCAGACCACCTGAGAGGTCTGGGTGGGACCCCACCCAGACCTGTCCCAGACCACCTGAGAGGTCTGGGAGGGACCCCTGGTTTTCAGAGATAGACCTTTTTGGTGTTTCTGTTTAACATGAAACAGCCCCGAAATCACCATCACCAAACCTACCAGTTTAGGATCTTACTCTTTAACTAAAAGGTCTATCTCTGTAGGGATCCATCCCATAATGTTGTCAGACACTTGGAATAATATGTTAAATTAACACAATTTTAATAGACAGTCTAATGTGAATAAAATATGTTGTTTGATAAGAAATAAGTAATAGAGAGAGAGAAAAATAGTATGTCAGTTAGCCACATTCTGATCATGTGGCACCGATGTACACATTACAATCAAGTGACTTGTTCAGTGTCCAGAGACTATTTGACATACATAAACAGAGCTTGGGTACACAGAGAACATAAAACATATAGACAGTACTTGACTAAACGCTGCAGGGAACACTTTACAATGGGGGTGGGGGAGGCACGTGTGTGTGCATTAATAGGCGCGTCCGTGTGTGTAAGTGTGCAAATGATGGTGTTAATTTATCCATCGTTCAGACTTGGCCTCTGGTGTCTCCAACGACCATAACGACTTCACTTCAACAGCCAGGAGCACCGACGAACGAAGTCGCGGATCAAGGAGAGGTGCCTCTGATTTGAGACCAAAATGAAATTGGGCGTAGACCATGCAGGAACTCATAGAGCACCTTTAAAGGATTTATTCTACAAACTAAAGAACTAAACACAAAACGATCTTCAATAGGAAGACGATTGTAACTGCAACAAGCACAACACCACTGGCCCTGGTTCCACAGGTACACACACACACACACACACACACACACACACACACACACACACACACACACAGTCGTCTCACTATCTTTGTGGGGACCTGTCATTGACATAATACATTCCCTAGCCCCTTACCCTAACCTTAACCATCACAACTAAATGCCTAACCTTAACCTTTACCCTCACCTTAACCATCACACCTAAATCTATCCCTAACCTAAAACCAAGTCTCTTAACCCTCAAAGAGTTTTTAACCTAATTCTATCCCTAATCCTAAAACCAAGTCTTACCCCTCAAGTAGCCCGGTTTTTGGACATCCAAATGGGGTTAAACGAGAACACACACACACACACACACACACACACACACACACACACACACACACACACTTTGGTCACTGTGCTCTAGCTCGCTCTGGCTCACACTGGCCTCCACTGAAGCCCCACTCTCTTTCTGTCACTGGCTCGGCCTCCCCTGATGAGCCCTGATAGCTTCAGCTGGGGAGTGAGAGAGTGGCAAACCAACGGAAAACACACAAAACACCAAAACAGAACACGGCACGTAACACCAAATGTCTTTCACCAGCAAGTCCAGTGACCCTTGAATTTAACCCTCCTTGGACAACTTTGGCCTGGATGACTGAGAACCTTCACAGAAATATTGCTTCTGAGTCTTAACTTATTTTTAAATCATTAATTTCAAACTATAGAGAGCTGAAGTCCCGCCCTTCTACTTCCTGTCCATGGGACCTTTCTTTCAAAAAAATGTGAACGGTAGTGAACGGGGAGAGGCCAATTAATTTTTGATCCCGTTTGATTTGAGCCATGGATTACAAATATGATGTTCGTCAATTTGAAAGATAATTTTTCAACTGAAGAAAGTCTCAGTTTATTGTTAAACTGTTGAAGTATTAGACTGTGAAAATACATAATTAGAAAGACTTCACACTTCATGGATGACGTCTCTCTGAAGCTACGATGTCTGTGTGTGTGTGTGTGTGTGTGTGTGTGTGTGTGTGTGTGTGTGTGTGTGTGTGTGTGTGTGTGTGTATGTTACTTGATAACGAGTTCTTCTTTAAAAATCAAGATGACCAGGCAGGGGAGTCCACTTTGGAAACCTGCTGCTGGGCAGCTTTTATCACATCAGCTGTGCAGGTGACTTGGACTATATTATAAATATTCTGCTACATGTGAATTTAACGGACATACAGGAGCTAAATCTGTCAATAAAAAGGAGCACCAATGAACAAAGTTGCATTTACCACATAATAATATAAGAAAACTGTAAAAAAAAAAAAACGTAATGCTTGAGCAAACTAACAGAAATGCAAGAATAGTACACTTGTATCTTGCATCAAGAAATATAATTATATACCATGATGATGACGATATGACAGCAAGTCGGGCCCCAAAATTGTTCCTGAGTTCCCGAGTTGTACCGACTTCAGCAGGCATTAATGTGCATTTTCCAACTTGGAAACTTGTTTATCCGAGTTGTCTGACACCACATGAATGCAGCATTTCTCTTATAACCTTTTGGCCTTTCATTTATGTATTTATTAGTTGATGAAAAACCAACCGCTCATGTTTGATCTCACCATTAAGTCCGACCTTGACCCGGGGCTTATTGACTTACAGTATGTTGACATTTTTGGCCTTTGGCTTTTCTCAAAGCGTTTTGTGTTTGATTAGTAAAATCACATTCAGGGCATCAGCTCTGGATATTTAACCGAGGCAGAGCTCAGACTGACCTCCAGACGGACGAGGAACAAGGAGAGAGACTACTACACTACTTCACCTGAGGTGAGTCCCGTTGGTCTCCGTGTGTTTCAGTAGAACAGAAAAGGATCTTTAGAGGTTTAAAACTTCAACACTTTGAGATGCTCTCAGATCTTCATCAGGCATACAAACTAAAAAAAACACCTGCACTCTGAATCAACTAAAAGACTTGAAGATGACTTTCTTGTCTGTTAAGGTGGGGTAAGTCCTGGTGAAACTAATTTTGTGGCCAGTCAGTCTCTCTCAGCCTTCAAAGCTATAACCAGCACTTCAGTTATATCCTGGTGGAGTTGTTTATGGATCTTCTGTATATATATATATATATATATATATATATATATATATATATATATATATATATATATATATATATATATATATACTAGAATTGTAATGGAAAGGTATTGTTGTATATTGTTGTATTGTTGTACGACCTGAAAAAATTGTATGCTGTATTAGCATATCTATTTCCTTTGTAATAATATGATTTTGTAAAATTGGGGGCGGACCAAATAAGTTATTTGCTTCCCCCTGCTCCTTCTCGAACTAATCCTTTTTAGCTTTTGTTAAATTCTAGTTTTATTTTGTGATTTTCTTTTTTTTGCTATGTTTTCTTTTGCAACATTGTTGATTGTTCAGGAGAAATAATAAAATGAAATGACATATATATATAATTGTTCCTGTGTGTTATTAGATTATATTCCAGTTGCTGTGAGAGCCCTGAACCATGCGTGCTGTTGTGGTTACTGCCGTCCTTCTTCTGGTGGTGCTGATGTTCATGTCCGCCTCTGCAGCGGTAAGAAGAAACAGTCACTAAATAATCCATCTACACAGACAACACAAACACAAAACTGACAAAATGTCTTCTTTCTGTGAAACCGTGAATCCTGCAGACATGTGTAAGACCAAATTTCCGCC
This sequence comes from Perca flavescens, assembly GCF_004354835.1. Taxonomy (NCBI): domain Eukaryota; kingdom Metazoa; phylum Chordata; class Actinopteri; order Perciformes; family Percidae; genus Perca; species Perca flavescens. Next base: position 44,442,103 of record NC_041331.1, read on the forward strand.
CATACCGTGTACCAACACGAAGCTCGGTGATGGTTGGGTCCAGATAACTAAAAAACGCTGTGTGAAGGCATTCTACGATAATCTGGTCTACACTGATGCACAGGTAATAAAACACACACATCAGACTACAAACAGTAAATGTGACCTCATCCTGTTCAGACAGTAAATGTGACCTCATCCTGTTCAGACAGTAAATGTGACCTCATCCTGTTCAGACAGTAAATGGACCTCATCCTGTTCAGAGGTTGACCTCATCCTGTTCAGACAGTAAAGGACCTCATGTGACCTCATCCTGTTCAGACAGTAAATGTGACCTCATCCTGTTCAGACAGTAAATGTGACCTCATCCTGTTCAGACAGTAAATGTGACCTCATCCTGTTCAGACAGTAAAGACCTCATCCTTTGTAAATGTGACCTCAAACTGGCCAATGTCAGGTTTTAATGAAACACAGTTTGAATAAACAATGATTTTAATGAAACACACGGATACTTACAAACTTTTAAGCAGGAAAAGTAGTCCAGAGAAAGCAGGAACACGGAAGGAAACGCAGAAAAACTCCAGAAACTAATTTGAGAAACTACAAACTAATTAGTAGTGGAATGTTTAATAGTATATTGTGTTTAGGGAGGTACAGCTATGGAGGGTCATTTGACCCAGTATTTAAAATTAAAAGGAAAATGACAAATACATTCTTATTTTTTTTGGCAATGTAATAATGAAAGGTGAAATGTATTTTTGGAATAATAGAAAAGCTTAAATGCAAAAGCTTGAATTGTGTAACGGCAAAAGAAAAAAGCAAACATGAGAACGTTTAAAAGAGATAAGACATAAAGCCTTATTTTACCTCCCTCTGTTTTGCATTCAACATTTTTTAAAGGTGCTCTTGTGTTTTGAGCCAGGCTAGATCAAATAAGGGGATTAATATGACAAATGATGAAGTATCAGTGAAAACTAATTCTCCTTTCCTGTGTTTATTTCAGAGAGCCTGTAGAAAGTACCCACATGGCCTTCTGGTATCGATCCACAATGGCGATAATCAGTCTCAAGTGCAATGTGCCATGTACAGAGCCACCACCAGAAAAGTTCAATACTATATCGGACTAATTTCTACGACGGTGGCGGTGAATGTATCTGTTCATGAAGCCCTATATAGCCCTAGTTCAACGCATTCTCATGAACAGGTTTGTATGATATTGCACAGACTTATGCACAACAATTCCTATGATACCCTACCAAGTTATGGCGGCTGTGGGCCCAACACATAAAGATTAGTCACATGACAGTTAAGTTGATCAGTCTTACAGTTTGAATGTAGCTGAGAAAATAAGATCTTGAACCAGGTATAGGGCACCGTGAGGTCATGAATACCCGTTGGCAGTGTGCATGGTGGCTTGGAGGTTAGCACTCCACCAGAAAGTAGCAAGTGTGTGTTTGTAGCCGGGTTGGCTCAGTGCTAGAGCAGGCACACATCTACTTTGAGGTTTATGCCTCGATGCAGAGGTCCAGCGTTTTAATCCGACCTGTGACAATTTCCTGCATGTCTTCCCCCTTTCTCACCTTGCTGCCCTATCAAATAAAGGTGGAAAAAGCCCAAAAAATAATCTTTAAAAAAAAGGATGCAGGATGAAAGTCTTAACTTCTCCTGGACACAAACCGGGCTCCCCCTGTTGCAATCCCTGTGTTTAAACTTTGACATGGCAATATTTAAAATGTATTTGTATTTTCTACTTATTTTATCTTTATTTCAAGTAATGTGTGCTTTGACTTCAATTGTTCAAAATATTCAATAAATAACCACAAATAGATCTGAGTGTTCCCTTTAAATCATTTAAAATCAGAGAGATAAGATATGCACTCTTTCATTAGAAAACATATCCTACATTTTAATAGTTGAGCAAATTTACAGCCGACAAATAAACATTGGTAGTTGGAAGCAGGTAATCGGTGCTATCCACCAGCTGACAGAGTGGAAAGTTAATCTGATGATAACTGGCCATTTGGCCATTCACAATTTGAATGACAGCACAGTAGTTAACCTCAGGCAATACTTTTTTTTTTTAGGTTAATGGGAAAATGCGTGGACTTGGACAGATGGCAGTGTTTTTAATTACCAGAGATGGGGTGCTGGCCAGCCTGACAATTATAACAACAGAGAGCACTGCGTTGAGATGGTCTCTTGGGGTAAGTAAACAAATGGTTTAGGAGGAGAGGTAGTAGATTTTTATTTATTAATTTTACCTAAAGATAAGACGGAGGAGAAAGTGACCCACTTCTCACTTGATTTATTACCTCAGTAAACATTTTCTTTCTTTCTTTTCATATGGTCTCAATCGCTAGTTTTAAGTCTTCTGCAACACAGAACGATGTTCATTTTTTGAATTATGCTCTTGCTGATTTTAATATCGGCGATAAAGCGGGGGGGGTGTTTTAGGGGCGTGGCTATGATGTGATTGCCAGCAAAAGTGGGTAACGAACGTAGAGTGTAAGGGCTCCTCCCTCACTCCTCCCTCGTCTAAAATCCTCACATCTGCAACCAGGATGGCTGCGCCCATTAACGGCAAACTCAACGACTCATAGCAGATCTCCACCAACCAATGGGTGACGTCACACATGCTCTGTCCATCAATATTTACAGTCTATGGGTATAAAGGAAGAATAGGAACGTCTTTCTTTTTAACTGAGCATACGCTCTTTTCTACTCATGGAATATGACTGATCCATTTCTTTGTGTGATTGAGAGTTTGGGCACATTTAAAACTTCTCCTGACCATGAAGACCAACAAACCCTATACAGGATTTGCTTCCTACTGACACTGATTAACATGTTTCTTTCAGACTCGGGACTCTGGAACGATGTGGCCTGCGCTGACAAGAAGTCCCACGTGTGTGAAGTGTTAGTCTAGTAGTTCAGAGAGAAGGTGAAGAGCAGCAGTTGGACCAGTCTGCTTCAAATGCAACCACTGTAAGCTTTTACATTTACTGCAATAAATATTCAGCATCAAAAATCACGTTGATGGTTCCAGTTTCTTTTCCTGACACTGCCACTGATCCATCTGTCCTCATGTCATCATTAGGGATGTCTGGATTTACAACCAGTGCTAGTTTGGGATCCTTGTCTCTAGAAAGGCCTTCAAACACACAAACGTAACAGAAAAAATGCTAACTCTTGTTCTAAAATTGTACTAAAGATCCAGCATGTTAATTTGCAGAAACATATCAAACTAGACAATTAATATGGCTGGGTTAAAAAGATTGATTTTCGTATTCACATCTGTCTGTATTATATGAATATGGTAAACTTCAGGAATACATTGTTATGGTATGCTAGCTTGTCAGGAAAGGGGTAAAAAAACACTCCAAAGACAGGCTACATTTTTTTTGCGAAGGATAAACTGCCTTGCCCATTTTTTAAAGGGGTCCATTGGACTCTCACCTTCACACATCTGAATAAAATGTCACAAATGTTGGAAACTAGGCCTCGGGGTACCATTGTGTTGGAACCTCACGCTGGAAATACCAACTAGTCAAAGTAATAAAATAGTCATCTAAAGTAATTATTATCAAATAAACAATGTAATTAATTTTCCATAATTGTAATATTCTAACTTGTTAAAATAATTGCCTGTTACTT
>NC_041331.1:44446235-44463735 GCF_004354835.1 Perca flavescens
TGAGACTGATTATCGCCATTGTGGATCGATACCAGAAGGCCATGTGGGTACTTTTCTACAGGCTCTCTGAAATAAACACAGGAAAGGAGAATTAGTTTTCACTGGATACTTCATCATTTGTCATATTAATCCCCTTATTTGATCTTAGCCAAACAAAACACAAAGAGCACCTTTTAAAAATGTTGAATGCAAAACAGAGGAGGTAAAATAAGGCTTTATGTCTTATCTCTTTTAAACGTTCTCATGTTTGCTTTTTTCTTTGTCGTTACACAATTCAAGTTTTTGCATTTAAGCTTTTCTATTATTCCAAAATACATTTCACCTTTCATTATTACATTGCCAAAAAAAAAATTAAGAATGTATTTGTCATTTTCCTTTAATTTTAAATACTGGGTCAAATGACCCTCCATAGCTGTACCCTCCCCTAAACACAATATACTATTAAACATTCCACTACTAATTAGTTTGTAGTTTCTCAAATTAGTTTCTGGAGTTTTTCTGCGTTTTCCTTCCGTGTTCCTGCTTTCTCTGGACTACTTTTCCTGCTTAAAAGTTTGTAAGTATCCGTGTGTTCATTAAAATCATTGTTTATTCAAACTGCTGCTTACTCCTAAGCCTTCTGCACTCGAGGTCCAAGCCTGCAACCTGACAGGAGGCCAGTGACTGTCTGAACAGGATGAGGTCACATTTACTGTCTGAACAGGATGAGGTCACATTTACAGGATGTTTGAACAGGATGAGGTCACATTTCTGTTTTGATGTGTGTGTTTATTACCTGTGCATCAGTGTAGACCAGATTATCGTAGAATGCCTTCACACAGCGTTTTTTTAGTTATCTGGACCCAACCATCACCGAGCTTCGTGTTGGTACACGGTATGGCGGAAATTTGGTCTCTTACACATGTCTGCAGGATTCACGGTTTCACAGAAAGAAGACATTTTGTCAGTTTTGTGTTTGTGTTGTCTGTGTAGATGGATTATTTAGTGACTGTTTCTTCTTACCGGCTGCAGAGGGGACATGAACATCAGCACCACCAGAAGAAGGACGGCAGTAACCACAACAGCACGCATGGTTCAGGGCTCTCACAGCAACTGGAATATAATCTAATAACACACAGGAACAATTATATATATATGTCATTTCATTTTATTATTTCTCCTGAACAATCAACAATGTTGCAAAAAGAAAACATAGCAAAAAAAAAAAAAAGAAAATCACAAAATAAAACTAGAATTTAACAAAAGCTAAAAAAGGATTAGTTCGAGAAGGAGCAGGGGAAGCAAATAACTTATTTGGTCCGGCCCCAATTTTACAAAATCATATTATTACAAAGGAAATAGATATGCTAATACAGCATACAATTTTTCAGGTCGTACAACAATACAACAATATACAACAATACCTTTCCATTACAATTCTATATATATATATATATATATATATATATATATATATATATATATATATATATATATATATATATATATATATATATACAGAAGATCCATAAACAACTCCACCAGGATATAACTGAAGTGCTGGTTATAGCTTTGAAGGCTGAGAGAGACTGACTGGCCACAAAATTAGTTTCACCAGGACTTACCCCACCTTAACAGACAAGAAAGTCATCTTCAAGTCTTTTAGTTGATTCAGAGTGCAGGTGTTTTTTTTTTTAGTTTGTATGCCTGATGAAGATCTGAGAGCATCTCAAAGTGTTGAAGTTTTTTTAAACCTCTAAAGATCCTTTTTCTGTTCTACTGAAACACACGGAGACCAACGGGACTCACCTCAGGTGAAGTAGTGTAGTAGTCTCTCTCCTTGTTCCTCGTCCGTCTGGAGGTCAGTCTGAGCTCTGCCTCGGTTAAATATCCAGAGCTGATGCCCTGAATGTGATTTTACTAATCAAACACAAAACGCTTTGAGAAAAGCCAAAGGCCAAAAATGTCAACATACTGTAAGTCAATAAGCCCCGGGTCAAGGTCGGACTTAATGGTGAGATCAAACATGAGCGGTTGGTTTTTCATCAACTAATAAATACATAAATGAAAGGCCAAAAGGTTATAAAATGCTGCATTCATGTGGTGTCAGACAACTCGGATAAACAAGTTTCCAAGTTGGAAAATGCACATTAATGCCTGCTGAAGTCGGTACAACTCGGGAACTCAGGAACAATTTTGGGGCCCGACTTGCTGTCATATGCGTCATCATCATGGTATATAATTATATTTCTTGATGCAAGATACAAGTGTACTATTCTTGCATTTCTGTTAGTTTGCTCAAGCATTACGTTTTTTTTTTACAGTTTTCTTATATTATTATGTGGTAAATGCAACTTTGTTCATTGGTGCTCCTTTTTTATTGACAGATTTAGCTCCTGTATGTCCGTTAAATTCACATGTAGCAGAATATTTATAATATAGTCCAAGTCACCTGCACAGCTGATGTGATAAAAGCTGCCCAGCAGCAGGTTTCCAAAGTGGACTCCCTGCCTGGTCATCTTGATTTTTAAAGAAGAACTCGTTATCAAGTAACATACACACACACACACACACACACACACACACACACACACACACACACACACACACACACGATACACACAGACATCGTAGCTTCAGAGAGACGTCATCCATGAAGTGTGAAGTCTTTCTAATTATGTATTTTCACAGTCTAATACTTCAACAGTTTAACAATAAACTGAGACTTTCTTCAGTTGAAAAATTATCTTTCAAATTGACGAACATCATATTTGTAATCCATGGCTCAAATCAAACGGGATCAAAAATTAATTGGCCTCTCCCGCTCACTACCGTTCACATTTTTTTTGAAAGAAAGGTCCCATGGACAGGAAGTAGAAGGCGGGACTTCAGCTCTCTATAGTTTGAAATTAATGATTTAAAAATAAGTTAAGACTCAGAAGCAATATTTCTGTGAAGGTTCTCAGTCATCCAGGCCAAAGTTGTCCAAGGAGGGTTAAATTCAAGGGTCACTGGACTTGCTGGTGAAAGACATTTGGTGTTACGTGCCGTGTTCTGTTTTGGTGTTTTGTGTGTTTTCCGTTGGTTTGCCACTCTCTCACTCCCCCAGCTGAAGCTATCAGGGCTCATCAGGGGAGGCCGAGCCAGTGACAGAAAGAGAGTGGGGCTTCAGTGGAGGCCAGTGTGAGCCAGAGCGAGCTAGAGCACAGTGACCAAAGTGTGTGTGTGTGTGTGTGTGTGTGTGTGTGTGTGTGTGTGTGTGTGTATGTTCTCGTTTAACTACATTTGTGATGTCCAAAAACCGGGAATACAGTATACTTGTGGGGTCCGGACAGCTTTGTGGGGCCAAAATGCTGGACCCCACAAGGTTAAAGGGCTCTTTGAGGGTTAAGACTTGGTTTTAGGATTAGGGATAGAATTAGGTTATGGTTAGGGTGAGGGTAAAGGTTAAGGTTAGGCATTTAGTTGTGATGGTTAAGGTTAGGGTAAGGGGCTAGGGAATGTATTATGTCAATGACAGGTCCCCACAAAGATAGTGAGACGCACTGTGTGTGTGTGTGTGTGTGTGTGTGTGTGTGTGTGTGTGTGTGTGTGTGTGTGTACCTGTGGAACCAGGGCCAGTGGTGTTGTGCTTGTTGCAGTTACAATCGTCTTCCTATTGAAGATCGTTTTGTGTTTAGTTCTTTAGTTTGTAGAATAAATCCTTTAAAGGTGCTCTATGAGTTCCTGCATGGTCTACGCCCAATTTCATTTTGGTCTCAAATCAGAGGCACCTCTCCTTGATCCGCGACTTCGTTCGTCGGTGCTCCTGGCTGTTGAAGTGAAGTCGTTATGGTCGTTGGAGACACCAGAGGCCAAGTCTGAACGATGGATAAATTAACACCATCATTTGCACACTTACACACACGGACGCTTATTAATGCACACACACGTGCCTCCCCCCACCCCCATTGTAAAGTGTTCCTGCAGCGTTTAGTCAAGTACTGTCTATATGTTTTATGTTCTCTGTGTACCCAAGCTCTGTTTATGTATGTCAAATAGTCTCTGGACACTGAACAAGTCACTTGATTGTAATGTGTACATCGGTGCCACATGATCAGAATGTGGCTAACTGACATACTATTTTTCTCTCTCTCTATTACTTATTTCTTATCAAACAACATATTTTATTCACATTAGACTGTCTATTAAAATTGTGTTAATTTAACATATTATTCCAAGTGTCTGACAACATTATGGGATGGATCCCTACAGAGATAGACCTTTTAGTTAAAGAGTAAGATCCTAAACAGTACTTTTAGTCTGGTAGGTTTGGTGATGGTGATTTCGGGGCTGTTTCATGTTAAACAGAAACACCAAAAAGGTGTAGATAGGTGGGGTCTCCTCTAGCTGTAGATAGGTGGGGTCTCCTCTAGCTGTAGATAGGTGGGGTCACCCAGAGCTGTCAGATGGGTGGGGTCTCCCTCTAGCTGTAGATAGGTGGGGTCTCCCCTAGCTGTAGATAGGTGGGGTCTCCTCTAGCTGTAGATAGGTGGGGTCTCCTCTAGCTGTAGATAGGTGGGGTCTCCCCTAACTGTAGATAGTAGACACCCTACTTGAGAGCATGTGAACACACAGAAGTCGGAAGAACTATTATAGGAGCACATCAACAGATCAGGGAGTCGGTCCAGGTGAGCTGACAAAATGACTCCAACCATCTGCAAGGAGAGGACCAGGCCTCAGTTCAGAGGAGCTGTTATTGTTTCAAACTGTTGAACTGTCATTATGTAATCTGTGTCAGTAGAAAGCACATCCTCTATAGGGTTCGTTGGTCTTAATGGTTAGGTGAAGTTTTAAATGCATGGAAATAACCTTTTGCAAACAGAGCAAAAGTTTGCTCTCTAGAAAACCGGCTCTTTTAGTAAAGACTGAGCTGTCAGCTTTATTTGTATAGCACATTTCAGCAACAGGGCAATTCAACGTGCTTTACAAAAAATTATTAAAATACAAGAATAAAAGTTACAGTGCAGTATAAGAAATTAAACATTAAAGATGAGTTAAAAACAGTTAAAAATATAAAAGCAGAGAAAATACGAGATTTTATGGTGCTAGTATGGGACAATGTATAAGCCCTATAAGACCTGCAGGTTTCTGGGAGTTTGTTCCCGATATGTGGAGCATAAAAACTGAATGCTGCTTCCCCCTGTTTAGTTCTGACTCTGGGGATAACAAGTAGACCTGTCCCAGATGACCTGAAACGTCTGGGGGGGTCATAGTATAGTAGACCTGTCCCAGACCACCTGAGAGGTCTGGGTGGGTCATAATATAGTAGACCTGTCCCAGACCACCTGAGAGGTCTGGGTGGGTCATAGTTTGAGACCTGTCCCAGACCACCTGAGAGGTCTGGGTGGGTCATAATATAGTAGACCTGTCCCAGACCACCTGAGAGGTCTGGGTGGGTCATAGTGTAGTAGACCTGTCCCAGACCACCTGAGAGGTCTGGGTGGGTCATAGTGTAGTAGACCTGTCCCAGACCACCTGAGAGGTCTGGGTGGGTCATAGTGTCTAGACCTGTCCCAGACCACCTGAGAGGTCTGGGTGGGTCATAGTGTAGCAGACCTGTCCCAGACCACCTGAGAGGTCTGGGTGGGTCATAGTGTAGCAGACCTGTCCCAGACCACCTGAGAGGTCTGGGTGGGTCATAGTGTAGCAGACCTGTCCCAGACCACCTGAGAGGTCTGGGCGGGTCATAGTTTTCAGAGATAGACCTTTTTGGTGTTTCTGTTTAACATGAAACAGCCCCGAAATCACCATCACCAAACCTACCAGTTTAGGATCTTACTCTTTAACTAAAAGGTCTATCTCTGTAGGGATCCATCCCATAATGTTGTCAGACACTTGGAATAATATGTTAAATTAACACAATTTTAATAGACAGTCTAATGTGAATAAAATATGTTGTTTGACAAGAAATAAGTAATAGAGAGAGAAAAATAGTATGTCAGTTAGCCACATTCTGATCATGTGGCACCGATGTACACATTACAATCAAGTGACTTGTTCAGTGTCCAGAGACTATTTGACATACATAAACAGAGCTTGGGTACACAGAGAACATAAAACATATAGACAGTACTTGACTAAACGCTGCAGGGAACACTTTACAATGGGGTGGGGAGGCACGTGTGTGCATTAATAGGCGCAGGGTCGTCCGTGTGTGTAAGTGTGCAAACGATGGTGTTAATTTATCCATCGTTCAGACTTGGCCTCTGGTGTCTCCAACGACCATAACGACTTCACTTCAACAGCCAGGAGCACCGCCGAGCGAAGTCGCGGATCAAGGAGAGGTGCCTCTGATTTGAGACCAAAATGAAATTGGGCGTAGACCATGCAGGAACTCATAGAGCACCTTTAAAGGATTTATTCTACAAACTAAAGAACTAAACACAAAACGATCTTCAATAGGAAGACGATTGTAACTGCAACAAGCACAACACCACTGGCCCTGGTTCCACAGGTACACACACACACACACACACACACACACACACACACACACACACACACACAGTGCGTCTCACTATCTTTGTGGGGACCTGTCATTGACATAATACATTCCCTAGCCCCTTACCCTAACCTTAACCATCACAACTAAATGCCTAACCTTAACCCTTACCCTAGCCTTAACCATCACAACTAAATGCCTAACCTTAACCTTTACCCTCACCCTAACCATAACCTAATTCTATCCCTAATCCTAAAACCAAGTCTTAACCCTCAAAGAGCCCTTTAACCTTGTGGGGTCCAGCATACACACACACACACACACACACACACACACACACACACACACACACACACTTTGGTCACTGTGCTCTAGCTCGCTCTGGCTCACACTGGCCTCCACTGAAGCCCCACTCTCTTTCTGTCACTGGCTCGGCCTCCCCTGATGAGCCCTGATAGCTTCAGCTGGGGGAGTGAGAGAGTGGCAAACCAACGGAAAACACACAAAACACCAAAACAGAACACGGCACGTAACACCAAATGTCTTTCACCAGCAAGTCCAGTGACCCTTGAATTTAACCCTCCTTGGACAACTTTGGCCTGGATGACTGAGAACCTTCACAGAAATATTGCTTCTGAGTCTTAACTTATTTTTAAATCATTAATTTCAAACTATAGAGAGCTGAAGTCCCGCCCTTCTACTTCCTGTCCATGGGACCTTTCTTTCAAAAAAATGTGAACGGTAGTGAACGGGGAGAGGCCAATTAATTTTTGATCCCGTTTGATTTGAGCCATGGATTACAAATATGATGTTCGTCAATTTGAAAGATAATTTTTCAACTGAAGAAAGTCTCAGTTTATTGTTAAACTGTTGAAGTATTAGACTGTGAAAATACATAATTAGAAAGACTTCACACTTCATGGATGACGTCTCTCTGAAGCTACGATGTCTGTGTGTATCGTACCTGTGTGTGTGTGTGTGTGTGTGTGTGTGTGTGTGTGTGTGTGTGTGTGTGTGTATGTTACTTGATAACGAGTTCTTCTTTAAAAATCAAGATGACCAGGCAGGGAGTCCACTTTGGAAACCTGCTGCTGGGCAGCTTTTATCACATCAGCTGTGCAGGTGACTTGGACTATATTATAAATATTCTGCTACATGTGAATTTAACGGACATACAGGAGCTAAATCTGTCAATAAAAAAGGAGCACCAATGAACAAAGTTGCATTTACCACATAATAATATAAGAAAACTGTAAAAAAAAAACGTAATGCTTGAGCAAACTAACAGAAATGCAAGAATAGTACACTTGTATCTTGCATCAAGAAATATAATTATATACCATGATGATGACGCATATGACAGCAAGTCGGGCCCCAAAATTGTTCCTGAGTTCCCGAGTTGTACCGACTTCAGCAGGCATTAATGTGCATTTTCCAACTTGGAAACTTGTTTATCCGAGTTGTCTGACACCACATGAATGCAGCATTTCTCTTATAACCTTTTTGGCCTTTCATTTATGTATTTATTAGTTGATGAAAAACCAACCGCTCATGTTTGATCTCACCATTAAGTCCGACCTTGACCCGGGGCTTATTGACTTACAGTATGTTGACATTTTTGGCCTTTGGCTTTTCTCAAAGCGTTTTGTGTTTGATTAGTAAAATCACATTCAGGGCATCAGCTCTGGATATTTAACCGAGGCAGAGCTCAGACTGACCTCCAGACGGACGAGGAACAAGGAGAGAGACTACTACACTACTTCACCTGAGGTGAGTCCCGTTGGTCTCCGTGTGTTTCAGTAGAACAGAAAAGGATCTTTAGAGGTTTAAAACTTCAACACTTTGAGATGCTCTCAGATCTTCATCAGGCATACAAACTAAAAAAAACACCTGCACTCTGAATCAACTAAAAGACTTGAAGATGACTTTCTTGTCTGTTAAGGTGGGGTAAGTCCTGGTGAAACTAATTTTGTGGCCAGTCAGTCTCTCTCAGCCTTCAAAGCTATAACCAGCACTTCAGTTATATCCTGGTGGAGTTGTTTATGGATCTTCTGTATATATATATATATATACTAGAATTGTAATGGAAAGGTATTGTTGTATATTGTTGTATTGTTGTACGACCTGAAAAATTGTATGCTGTATTAGCATATCTATTTCCTTTGTAATAATATGATTTTGTAAAATTGGGGCCGGACCAAATAAGTTATTTGCTTCCCCCTGCTCCTTCTCGAACTAATCCTTTTTTAGCTTTTGTTAAATTCTAGTTTTATTTTGTGATTTTCTTTTTTTTGCTATGTTTTCTTTTGCAACATTGTTGATTGTTCAGGAGAAATAATAAAATGAAATGACATATATATATAATTGTTCCTGTGTGTTATTAGATTATATTCCAGTTGCTGTGAGAGCCCTGAACCATGCGTGCTGTTGTGGTTACTGCCGTCCTTCTTCTGGTGGTGCTGATGTTCATGTCCGCCTCTGCAGCCGGTAAGAAGAAACAGTCACTAAATAATCCATCTACACAGACAACACAAACACAAAACTGACAAAATGTCTTCTTTCTGTGAAACCGTGAATCCTGCAGACATGTGTAAGACCAAATTTCCGCCCATACCGTGTACCAACACGAAGCTCGGTGATGGTTGGGTCCAGATAACTAAAAAACGCTGTGTGAAGGCATTCTACGATAATCTGGTCTACACTGATGCACAGGTAATAAAACACACACTCAGACTACAAACAGTAAATGTGACCTCATCCTGTTCAGACAGTAAATGTGACCTCATCCTGTTCAGACAGTAAATGTGACCTCATCCTGTTCAGACAGTAAATGTGACCTCATCCTGTTCAGACAGTAAATGTGACCTCATCCTGTTCAGACAGTAAATGTGACCTCATGTGACCTCATCCTGTTCAGACAGTAAATGTGACCTCATCCTGTTCAGACAGTAAATGTGACCTCATCCTGTTCAGACAGTAAATGTGACCTCATCCTGTTCAGACAGTAAATGTGACCTCATCCTGTTCAGACAGTAAATGTGACCTCATCCTGTTCAGACAGTCACTGGCCTCCTGTCAGGTTGCAGGCTTGGACCCGAGTGCAGGAAGGCGAGGAGTAAGCAGCAGTTTGAATAAACAATGATTTTAATGAAACACACGGATACTTACAAACTTTTAAGCAGGAAAAGTAGTCCAGAGAAAGCAGGAACACGGAAGGAAACGCAGAAAAACTCCTGAACACAAAACCACAGCAATACACAGGACAGAACTCTTCCTAAAGACAGATGACAAATGAACAAATGACAATCAACCACAGACACAGAAAGCACAGAGACTACTGCTGCGTTCTAGACACAGTTTTTAACCCGTAAGTTACGACTTCAAGTCACGACTCACAACTTGGTAGCGTTCCCGGCAAAGTCACCACAAACCCTTCTGGCTAGCATTAGCTAGCGGCTACCTAACGTTGACGTTCGCTAGCGTTAGCTGATACTAGCGATTTCTAGTCGCCAACATATTTTGGGCTTCATTTAATAAACATAACCAGTAGTAGTGCACAATCGTATGTGTATTGTTTTGAACACAATGTGCAGAATTACTATTACGTTGCCTATTTATGTCTATTTATTTCTATTTCTCACCGTTAATCACCGGCGTCTGTACAGCATCAACAGGGGGCGCCATTGTTGTTCATGTGTGTGTGACGCCAAAAACTGTAACTGGGAGTACAACCATCTGGTCCCAGTTCATGGGTAGTAAGTTACGGGTTTGACTGCCGTTCCAGGGCGCTTTCACGGGGAGAAGGTCGTGAAAACACGAGTTACGGGACACCTGGAACGCACCCTAAATACACAAGTAAACGAGGGTTAACAAGGGACAGGTAACACAAGGGCTGGGGAACAGGTGAAAGATAGGGCGGAGCAGACAATCACAAAGGTGGGGAAACCAAAAGACAAGTAAAACAAGAAAACACATAAGAGAACAGAGAGACTACAAAATAAAACAGGAAATGGAAAACCAACAGAAAACAAGAAAGCAACTACACACAGAAACTTGACACTGGACGAGACATGACACCTCCGTCAAGTACAGCAAAAGATGTGAGGAAAGAGAATTTGAGAAAACTAATTTGTAGTGGAATGTTTAATAGTATATTGTGATTAGGGAGGTACAGCTATGGAGGGTCATTTGACCCAGTATTTAAAATTAAAAGGAAAATGACAAATACATTCTTAATTTTTTTTTTGGCAGTGTAATAATGAAAGGTGAAATGTATTTTTGGAATAATAGAAAAGCTTAAATGCAAAAGCTTGAAATGTGTAACGGCAAAAGAAAAAAGCAAACAGGAGAACGTTTAAAAGAGATAAGACATAAAGCCTTATTTTACCTCCCTCTGTTTTGCATTCAACATTTTTTAAAGGTGCTCTTGTGTTTTCTCTCTCTCCGAGCAGAGGTTAGGGAATGTGAACGGCCTTCGTGATGGCGGACCGGAGCCAGGCTAGATCAAATAAGGGGATTAATATGACAAATGATGAAGTATCAGTGAAAACTAATTCTCCTTTCCTGTGTTTATTTCAGAGAGCCTGTAGAAAGTACCCACATGGCCTTCTGGTATCGATCCACAATGACGATAATCAGTCTCAAGTGCAATGTGCCATGTACAGAGCCACCACCAGAAAAGTTCAATACTATATCGGACTAATTTCTACGACGGTAAGCGGTGAATGTATCTGTTCATGAAGCCCTATATAGCCCTAGTTCAACGCATTCTCATGAACAGGTTTGTATGATATTGCACAGACTTATGCACAACAATTCCTATGATACCCTACCAAGTTATGGCGGCTGTGGGCCCAACACATAAAGATTAGTCACATGACAGTTAAGTTGATCAGTCTTACAGTTTGAATGTAGCTGAGAAAATAAGATCTTGAACCAGGTATAGGGCACCGTGAGGTCATGAATACCCGTTGGCAGTGTGCATGGTGGCTTGGAGGTTAGCACTCCACCAGAAAGTAGCAAGTGTGTGTTTGTAGCCGGGTTGGCTCAGTGCTAGAGCAGGCACACATCTACTTTGAGGTTTATGCCTCGATGCAGAGGTCCAGCGTTTTAATCCGACCTGTGACAATTTCCTGCATGTCTTCCCCCTTTCTCACCTTGCTGCCCTATCAAATAAAGGTGGAAAAAGCCCAAAAAATAATCTTTAAAAAAAAGGATGCAGGATGAAAGTCTTAACTTCTCCTGGACACAAACCGGGCTCCCCCTGTTGCAATCCCTGTGTTTAAACTTTGACATGGCAATATTTAAAATGTATTTGTATTTTCTACTTATTTTATCTTTATTTCAAGTAATGTGTGCTTTGACTTCAATTGTTCAAAATATTCAATAAATAACCACAAATAGATCTGAGTGTTCCCTTTAAATCATTTAAAATCAGAGAGATAAGATATGCACTCTTTCATTAGAAAACATATCCTACATTTTAATAGTTGAGCAAATTTACAGCCGACAAATAAACATTGGTAGTTGGAAGCAGGTAATCGGTGCTATCCACCAGCTGACAGAGTGGAAAGTTAATCTGATGATAACTGGCCATTTGGCCATTCACAATTTGAATGACAGCACAGTAGTTAACCTCAGGCAATACTTTTTTTCTTTTTAGGTTAATGGGAAAAATGCGTGGACTTGGACAGATGGCAGTGTTTTTAATTACCAGAGATGGGGTGCTGGCCAGCCTGACAATTATAACAACAGAGAGCACTGCGTTGAGATGGTCTCTTGGGGTAAGTAAACAAATGGTTTAGGAGGAGAGGTAGTAGATTTTTATTTATTAATTTTACCTAAAGATAAGACGGAGGAGAAAGTGACCCACTTCTCACTTGATTTATTACCTCAGTAAACATTTTCTTTCTTTCTTTTCATATGGTCTCAATCGCTAGTTTTAAGTCTTCTGCAACACAGAACGATGTTCATTTTTTGAATTATGCTCTTGCTGATTTTAATATCGGCGATAAAACGGGGGGTGTTTTAGGGCGTGGCTATGATGTGATTGCCAGCAAAAGTGGGTAACGTAACGTAGAGTGTAAGGGCTCCTCCCTCACTCCTCCCTCTCGTCTAAAATCCTCACATCTGCAACCAGGATGGCTGCGCCCATTAACGGCAAACTCAACGACTCATAGCAGATCTCCACCAACCAATGGGTGACGTCACACATGCTCTGTCCATCAATATTTACAGTCTATGGGTATAAAGGAAGAATAGGAACGTCTTTTTTAACTGAGCATACGCTCTTTTCTACTCATGGAATATGACTGATCCATTTCTTTGTGTGATTGAGAGTTTGGGCACATTTAAAACTTCTCCTGACCATGAAGACCAACAAACCCTATACAGGATTTGCTTCCTACTGACACTGATTAACATGTTTCTTTCAGACTCGGGACTCTGGAACGATGTGGCCTGCGCTGACAAGAAGTCCTACGTGTGTGAAGTGTTAGTCTAGTAGTTCAGAGAGAAGGTGAAGAGCAGCAGTTGGACCAGTCTGCTTCAAATGCAACCACTGCAAGCTTTTACATTTACTGCAATAAATATTCAGCATCAAAAATCACGTTGATGGTTCCAGTTTCTTTTCCTGACACTGCCACTGATCCATCTGTCCTCATGTCATCATTAGGGATGTCTGGATTTACAACCAGTGCTAGTTTGGGATCCTTGTCTCTAGAAAGGCCTTCAAACACACAAACGTAACAGAAAAATGCTAACTCTTGTTCTAAAATTGTACTAAAGATCCAGCATGTTAATTTGCAGAAACATATCAAACTAGACAATTAATATGGCTGGGTTAAAAAGATTGATTTTTCGTATTCACATCTGTCTGTATTATATGAATATGGTAGACTTCAGGAATACATTGTTATGGTATGCTAGCTTGTCAGGAAAGGGGTAAAAAAAAACACTCCAAAGACAGGCTACATTTTTTGCGAAGGATAAACTGCCTTGCCCATTTTTAAAGGGGTCCATTGGACTCTCACCTTCACACATCTGAATAAAATGTCACAAATGTTGGAAACTAGGCCTCGGGGTACCATTGTGTTGGAACCTCACGCTGGAAATACCAACTAGTCAAAGTAATAAAATAGTCATCTAAAGTAATTATTATCAAATAAACAATGTAATTAATTTTCCATAATTGTAATATTCTAACTTGTTAAAATAATTGCCTGTTACTTTTGCAACTGTTTAGATGCACACTTCTTTACTCTATAAAGAATCTGAAAACATTCTCACATCAGCTACATGAAATCAACACAATGGGCCTGTGGTAATATGTTGTGTGGTGAAGGTATCACAGGTGGCTATGACCTCAACAAGGATCAAAGGACCAAAATAAATAAACAGCTTGTGACAAATATAAAAGTGGCTTTTTTCTTAACAGTCGTATTAAATATAGTAATCTCACACATCGCTGTCGATAGCAGTAACTTATCACAAAGCCTTGGTCCCCTGCATCATTTTCTCTAAGGCAGAGCAGGATACCCAGGGCTCGGTTTACACCTATCACCATTTCTAGCCACTGGGGGACCATAGGCAGGCTGGGGGGGGGGGAACTCATATTAATGTTAAAAAACCTCTTAAAGTCGTGGAGTTCAATAAGTGAGGAGACAAGAGACGGAGATGCGTTGAGTCAGCTTTTATATAGCGCTTTTCTATTCTCAACGACTACTCAAAGCTCTTTAACATTGTACAGGAACCATTCACCATTCACATACATGCCGTACAAGATGCCACCTGTGCTTTCAGATAATCAGTCACACACATTTACACTCCGATGCGCAGCATCGGGGGCAACTCGGGGTTCAGCGTCTTGCCCAAGGACACTTCGACATGGGACTGCAGGGCCAAGGATCGAACCACCAACCTTCCGATTGGCAGGCAACCACTCTACCACTGAGCCAAGCCAAGAAATTGTGATGTTATGGTGATCGTTAATCATTCTTTAGGTACATTAAACCACGTTAAGCTTTTCCCTTACAATAGGCTCTTAGCAGAAACGCTTAATGTCAGATAACGTCTTCAGCCCCCCTAAAAATAGCTTAGCTCCGCCTATGACCCAACATCTGGATGTGGGGCTGGCTTGTCAGGCTAATAAAATTGAATAAAAGACTCAAAATGTAATGGAAATCAATACATTTTTGGTTTCCATACCAAATATCCATGTTATTTTTAGGCAATTTGGTTGACCCCCCACCCCCGATATTTCTGATACTGACAACTTTGAAAACAACATGAATAACCTGATATATAAGTGGGATACATCCTGTTTAATCATGAGTTCTCCTTGTAAACACAACATATAAAGTCATATTAATGAGAACATGCAACATGTCTTCCCTTCATTTGAATCCTGGAACTTGTTTTTCATTTTGGTCCGAAGCCATTCATCCGACCCGCCCCCATCTCTATAAATGTAGGACTACTGGGGTTATTCTCGCACTGAATCCTCACATGTCCGACAGTCCGTGAAGGCAGCACCCAGACAGATATCCAGCAGTCTGGACTTCTTTAGCGGCGGAGAGCAGCCGAGCAGCGGAGCGCAACACGGACTCTGTCCCGAACCGACCGCTGACAGCCCAGTTGGACTTCTAACAAGTCAGCTTTTTACCCGGGTGGGACCGGGACGATTCTGCTTGGGACCAGAGGTGAGGAACAGTTTGGGGTCTTGGAACTTTTGGAGTCCTTTGTGTGTTTTAGGGGGACGCTGTATCCAGTGGTGTAGTCTAACGTATTGTAGTGGGTATACTGTACTCTACTGTATATATCCTCCCCAAGTTTGGAGCGTCAACGACTTCATTTCCTGTATTCTGATACACTTTAATGCACCAATTCTTTATTTTTTTAAGATTATTTTTGGGCCATTTTTCCCTTTATTAGATAGGGACCGGGGATAGACAGGAGAGAGATGGCGGATGACATGCAGCAAAGGGCCGCAGGTCGGACTTGAACCCGGACCGCTGCAAAGGACTCAGCCTTCATGGGGCGCACGCTCTCACTGGTTGAGCTACAGGTCGCCTCTTAAAGCACCAATTTAAGGTGAAAATCCCTTTATTTAACCTATGTGACGAAGAAAAACACAGATGACAATTCAAAATATATAAAAAAAATATAAAGTATGTAAAGTTACGTGTCATTGGGCATTTTTTAAGTGGGTATATGGAAATCCTGGAGCTTTCTTAGTGGGTATACTGCGTGATACAGATGTGATTCCCTTCTGAGCAGTGCTCTAATGATCTTTTTGTCTTTAAGGGGGGGTCTCTATCTCATAAAAACAGTTGGCACACCCCCCACACAGCCTAACAAGACTATACAATGAAATAGCCTAGAGGCGCGAGTGGCGCTTTTACGCAGCAGATGCGCACGGTAGGCCTAGATTAGACACACTCAACCAACAGACAGAGAGGTTTGTTTTTACAGAAATGGATTGCTTTTAATTCATTTCAACATATTATTGATTGTGAGATAGTCCATATTTCGGGGCTCCCGCGTAATTCGAGCACTGCTTCTGTGTGTCTCTTTTCATGGGAGCCGTCCAGCACTTTCTATCGCTTCAAAGCGCTTTTTAAACAGAAGAGCTGCGGGGAAAAAATATAATCACAATAATTTCGATCAATATTGAAATCACGATCATTTAACACGATTACTCATTAATTTCTGGAAAGATGTTGCAATTATTGAACTTAAAAAAAGTTAAATAAATCAACAGTAAAAAAGAAAAACAAACTGTGAAATTTGCCTTAATACTTTTTTCTACACACACACACACACACAACACACACACTGCACCACGCACACACACACACACACACACACACACACACACACACACACACACACACACACACACACAAGCTCAAGTATAAACATAAAGAGTCTATATGTTTGTTATGTATTTTCGGTACAGTGCTTAACAAGCATAGTTTAACGTTGCCCAGTTGCGGCCTGTTGAGGGACAATTAATATCAAAAGATCCAAAACATCTACTGTGTTATTTGTATGGATCCATAACCCTAATATCTCCATACATGGCATTTGATTGGAGGCTAGTCTCACTTTATCCCACAGCAACATTAAAATAGTTTAGATTTGTGTACATTGTTTCTGTTAATAATATATTGTATTAAGTGTCTATTTCATTATAATATTCAGATTTATCATAAATAATTGAACATGTATTTTAAGTTCCATTAAAGAGGGGTAGAGGTGGGGTCACATTTGAGCATTTAAAATGTACTTGAAAGTAACGCATTAGTTACTTTCTGAAGTAACTTTTATAATTTGTAACTGAGTAACTCATTTAGTTACTTTTTGGAAGAAGTAACTGTAATCAAGTACTTTTTAAAAGTAACTTGCCCAACACTGGTGACAAGTAGCTTTCTAATTTGGATTGTGATTGTGTTTGATCATCCCAGTGTTCCAGATAGTTGATCTTACTTTTGACTTTGCGATGTGAGTTTGGAGAGCAGTGCTGGTCTGAGATGGATGGGTTAGTGTATTAGTTAACTTCAGAACCAGCTGACAGAGGGGACTGGTGTCAGGGATCACCTCTTGGCTTTTGATTACTTGAAACTTGATGGCATTTTCTGCACTGGATTTCAGATGTATCCAGTAGCGCTGTGCTCGAGAAATTCTTAGTGGACTAACACTCGTTCAATTGTATCGACTAATCGATTAGTTGATTTAATCGACAGATCTGTAAATCTGAGTTTCTCCGCAAAGAGTCATGCAAAAGCACCACTTTAATTCTTGTGTTTACCAGAGATGTGCTCGTACGTTTCTTGGAAATAAGTCATTCAGCATGAAAACAGCATCAAACATGACTAATGGACTAAAGAGATCTAAGTTGACTAAGACCAAAACAACCGATTAGTCGACTAATCGACTAAAAGGGAGCAGCCCTAGTATCCAGAATATTAGTGATCTTTTTTTGTACGTTTAAAGCTAGTGGGAATCTGCCTAATTCTGCATGCAGATATTCTACGG
>NC_041331.1:44468735-44488735 GCF_004354835.1 Perca flavescens
GGTACAACCTTAAAATACAGTTATGAACCTGAAAATGAGCATAATATGGGCGCTTTAATATAGACCAAAACATCCGCTCTTTTCCTAAACCCAACCGTTCATTGTTTTCCTAAGCATGTGACGTTGGTCACCGTCAGGTTTGTGTCATTTTTTTTGTGTTACTAAAGCCTTTCCCGATGTTCTTTTCCTAAACCCAACCTTTTTTAAATTTATTTTACTCGCGTGTGACGTTGTTCTCGCAATAGTAAAGCACGTATACAGCGTAGACATACACGTGGAAAGCTCAAAATGTGTGTATTTGTGTGTGTGTGTGTGTGTGTGTGTGTGTGTGTGTGTGTGTGTGCATCTTGTACTACATATTCAGGTCATATTAATATATTTTATTCAAATTATATTGATAGTTTTCATGAGAAGAGGAGCAGGGCAAAGCACATTTCATTGCATCCTCTCAGTACTTTGTAGTTTTACAGTTTTTGTGTGTGTCTGTATGTGTGTGTGTGTGTGTGTGTGTGTGTGTGTGTGTGTGTGTTTGTGTGTGTGTGTTAGTCAACGGCATTTCTACAATTTCATGATCACAGCTTCCATCTTTAAAGGACTGGAAGTGGAAGAAAGTTTAAAATGTTCACGAGGAATCTGTTCATCATTCTGTATTATTTTATACAAAGTTCATTCATTAGTTTATAACAATAACCTAAAAGGCCAAGAAACACACATAGACACACACACACGCACACACACACACACACACACACACACACACACACACACACACACACACACACACACACACACACACACACACACACACACACACACACACACACACAAACACACACACTAAAATGAGCAAACAAAAAAGCTGCTGCTCTTTTGGAAAACACATGTTGAGCAAAAGTCATAACAATCCAGTATTTCTGATTTAGAAAATCGTTGATGTTTTAAAACGTTGTTGTAAATAAAGTTAATTTAATATATAGATTTTTTTTTATTGTTATCCAAATGCTACTTGATTTTGTTTTTATTTTTGAAGTGAATGTGCTGACGTGCTTTGTGTTTTGTTTGTGTAATATCGGTAAAGAATTTAAAAAATCTAAAAAAGTTGATTTAATAAGTTTAATTTAATCAGCGGAAGTGACCTTTGGTTTGTCAGTTGCTAGGTTGCTAACTGGTTGCTAAGCTGCAGCCGGAGACCGGAGCTCGAGACTGTCAACAACAAGTGTTTACCGGCGGCGGAGACCGATTAGCTTCTCACGGTTTAACTAACAGCCATTCAGATGATTAACGGCGGCCGACAGACCAAGGTAAGCCGACCTACCGTTACCTGCCGCGACGTGTTTCTGTTCCGTTAACAACTAACGTTATTTTAGCGTTAATTAGCTAAAACGGCTAACTAGCTTCTCAGCGGGTCACATTAGGGGATACAGCTACCTACGGTAACGTTAACGAAAGTTAAGTTTAGGGAAAAAAGATCTTGTTTGGATTAAAGTACTCCCGATGAACGAACACGCTTTTCTAGGTTGAACGTATTAAACATGATATTTTTATAAAAATAAAATAATAGCGTTATATTATCCTAGATTTTGCTAGATTTAGCGTAAGTCCTAACTTCCGGCCGTAGCTGTATCCCTTCTTGCCACAACCCGTAACATTAGCTAACAACACTAGCTAACGTTAGCTAGTGTTCGTAAACAGTGAGTTAATCACCTCGCCTTTAGCTAACATATATGTAGGTATACGTGCAGTTTAGTGTCCCAAATTATCAATACAATGTCCTTAATTAATTATGAACGTAACCCTAACCTGTCTCAAATAAGACCCTCATCATATGGGACAATTAGTTTTTGGAAAATAATGTGGGACACTAAACTGCACGTAAGCCATATATGTATTTATTTATGTATTTATAGAAGGTAGATAGTTAATATAACTTAGTGAAGTCACTCAGCTACTCTTCTAACAGTGAAATGACCTGGGGCTTCACCTAAAAATTATTTTAATTATCAGCGTCTGCAACAGTTAGCAGTGTGATAACCATTTTTTAAAAGAGATTTTTAGGAAGTAGAGGACGTGGGAACACACCTTAAACACACACAGACACACACACACAAACACACACACACACTCTGACAAAAACACACACACCCACACACAGACACACACACAGACACAGACAGAGAGAGACACCCACACACACTCGTGACACACAGACACACACAGACACACACACACACACACACACACACACACACACACACACACACACACTCTGACACGCAAAAAATGCACACACACAGACACACACAGACAGGCAGACTGGGATGGGAGGCAGGGCGACTGAAACTGACTGCAGTTGACTCTTATAAAAAGGTGAGAGAAGTGAGTTTTGAGCTGAGTTGGAGAATATTCCCAGTAGAGTAGAGGCTCTGGGTCTTTTTTATTTTTTTTACAGAGATGGTGAAAATATAAGCAATCAAAGCCTCTGTGATCCTTCTGCTGCATTCCCTGTTTTCGGTGTCTGCCAAACAGGTCTGCCTCAGCAGGCACCGTCCTTAATCTGACCAGGACAGTAGCCAGGATTACCCAGAGGCAGTCTGGCACGGAGGAGAGGAGAGAATCAAGAGCATTCCTCCCCAGCCCTGTGTGGTCAAGCCCAGTGGCAAGTGTTTGGTTGTTTTTGACGAGGGCAATGTCTTAAAAATAAGTCACAGAGTGATGGCAGCATTAATGTAGAGCCCAATAGTTTCTGCGATAACAGAATAATGGACAGAATCGCACAATTTAGAATTAAACAAAAGATGTAAAATAGATTTAATACATTTTCACAGACACAAACAGACACACAGACACACACACACACAGAAACACACAAACAGACTGACACAAGTCAGTGCTAGAAAGTACCTGGGAGCTACTTAAGTTTGTAACCGAGCCGTCTGTTGTAACTGTAGTTTAAAAAAACCCGTCTTAAGTACATTAAAAAATCCTTCCCAGTGGCTTAGGCCCGGTGGGCCACCAGGCTTGTAATACTATATATATACTATATAGTATTGAAGGCTATATATGTATTATCTGCAGACCTTAGACTTTAGGGGTTTGGCTGACATGTCCCCACTTTTAGTTTTACTATGTAATTGTAATTGTGTACCTTTCCCCAGTGTTTACTATTTCTCCAGTGGACAATAAAAACTATCTGTCTGTCTGTCGATCCGTCTATCCGTCTGTCTGTATATCTGTCTGTCTCTCTATCTGTCTGTCTCTCTGTCTATATATCTATCTGTCTCTCTGTCTGTCTATCCGTCTGTCTGTCTGTCTGTCTGTCTGTCTGTCTGTCTGTCTGTCTGTCTCTCTGTCTATATATCTATCTGTCTGTCTGTCTGTATATCTGTCTGTCTATCTATCTGTCTGTCCCTCTCTGTCTGTCTGTCTCTCTCTATCTGTCTCTCTGTCTATCGGTCTATCTATCTGTCTGTCTCTCTGTCTATATATCTCTCTGTCTGTCTGTCTGTCTGTATATCTGTCTGTCTATCTATCTGTCCGTCTGTCTCTCTCTGTCCGTCTGTCTCTCTCTATCTGTCTCTCTCTCTGTCTGTCTGTCTGTCTATCTGTCTGTCTCTCTGTCTATCCGTCAGTCTGTCTGTCTCTCTGTCTTTTCTTGTGTCCTTGTAAAGCACTCTGTGAAATGTAGTTTTCAGTGTGAAGTGGAGCAGCAGTGAAGGAGTGAATGTGTGCCAGGGATGGCCAGTCAGCTTTCTGTGTTATTTTGTGTTCCTGTAGATGGAGAAGGCTGCGTGCAGACTGTAGAGGAGAAGCTGATGTCTGACCTCGGTGATCCTGACTGATCTTCATGAATTAACCTCGGCAACTCGTCCAGCATTTCAGAGGAAGCAGCCAGTCTCCGGTGTGAGCAGTATGGCTGCAGCCAGCACCACCAAGATCTCCTGGAGGCTGCGTGAGTTACACTTCA
The DNA here is from genome assembly GCF_004354835.1 of Perca flavescens. Classification (NCBI taxonomy): domain Eukaryota; kingdom Metazoa; phylum Chordata; class Actinopteri; order Perciformes; family Percidae; genus Perca; species Perca flavescens. Next base: position 44,472,700 of record NC_041331.1, read on the forward strand.
TGTTAATATACTCTTTTAGTCAGAGTTGCACTGATATACACACACACACACACACACACACACACACATATATATATATATATATATATATATATATATATATATATATATATATATATATATATAAACACAGACACACACGATCTATCTCCAGAAACTCACTGGTGAAGCTAAGAGCTCTGTAGCTGCTGCAGCATCTTCACAGGCAGAGCACAAACTACATTTGTCCCCGGTGTGTTGTTGTGCAGAGGAGTTTGAGGCTCACTCCAGCAGTGTTACCTGTCTGGCTCTGGGGAAAAGCTCCGGCCGCCTGCTGGCTACAGGAGGAGAGGACTGCAGGGTCAACATCTGGGCCGTCAGCAAGGCCAACTGCATCATGGTGAGTCTGCGTCATCATCGCTGCTTCAGCAGCTTACCCGATCACCTCCAGACAACCACAGCTTTCATACCACCGCTACATGCTAACGCTAAGAGCTGGGGTCTCCAACAAGTAGCTCTCGAGCTACCGGTACCTGGCGAGCAGGCTTCCAGTAGCTCGCCAATAGGTTGACAAACTGAGACCCAAAATGACCACGATATTAAAAGTGAGGTAGCTAACTTTGCGGGCCATAGAAGTGGTAATGTTTTCTTGGACCCTGATGGGAATATTTTCAGTAACGTAGCTATAACTTTGTGGGCTAAAAGAAGTATAAAATAGGCATGGAGCTTGACATGAAGTGAAGATTTATCATAAGCTTTGCTTTTTAAGTGATTGCAATTTCATACAGTATGTGTACAAACAGCAGCTGTGTAGCTCTTGGCCACTTTAGTTTTTTTTAAGTAGCCCTTAGATAAAGAAAGGTTGGAGATCCCTGACTTAGTGTCAAAACTGGACTCACAACACGTATTTCCACATCACATCTCAATATACTTGGACAATTATGTACTATAGTTATGCTTGGTGTAATCATTTATCAGTTACATGTGCAATATCTGTTATTTATTCACTGCTGCTGCTTATATTCACACTGAACTTGCATTTGAACACTGCATTGTTTTAGAAGCTTTTAAACCTAATCTTATTTTTAAACTTCATCTCACTTCTACTTAACGTTTTTATTATTTCTTAGTGTAGCTACTTCATGTTACTTTATACACATATCAACTTGTGTGTGTGTGTGTCTGTGTGTGTGTGTGTGTGTGTCTGTGTGTGTCTGTGTCTGTGTGTGGTCTCTTAGAGTTTGACTGGTCACAGGAACCCAGTGGAGTGTGTCCAGTTCAACACGTCAGAGGAGCAAGTCGTCGCTGGTTCCCAGTCTGGATCGATACGAGTCTGGGACCTGGAGGCTGCCAAGAGTGAGACCCAGTTTGTTGTCTTTTTCTCTGTCTGTGTCTGTCTGTGTCTGTGTGTGTCTGTGTGTGTCTGTGTGTGTGTGTGTCTGTGTCTTTCACCATCTGTAAACTCTTCTGTTTGACTCACAACACCTTGTAAACAGTTAAGTTACGGTAAGATTGCATTCTCAAATATAATCCTTCAAAAAGTTTAGATGGTACTTCAGGCTGTCCTGCTGTTATTCCAGATATGTGAACTAACCACAGACTGTTGCCTCGTTCATGGACTCACAGCGGAGCTTTGCTCAGAGTGAAAAAGGGGAAACACTGAAACTGCAAATTAGATTAATTTACTTAAAAATCGAAGGTGCCGGAACAACAGTCTGGTTAATTTACTTATTTTTAAACATCTGGCTAAACATTTTCAATCTGTCTCTAAAGCCACTTGGTTGCATTCACAATTGGCTTTTTTTTAAATAAAATCATACTAATATATCTGATCCACCCAAGGTCTTCAGTCTGTGTGACTCCACTGCTTCCTGTCTCCTCCAGTTTTCAGGACTCTGATGGGACACAAAAGCAACATCACCAGTCTGGGCTTCCATCCGTTTGGACAGTTCCTCGCCTCCAGCTCCATGGACACCAACATCAAGGTAGGCGAGTGGAGGAGCTGTTTGGACACTGGATGGATGGATGGATGGATGGCAAAAATATCAGACACACATCACACATACAGAATATACATGAGGTAAAAGAATACAATATACATGAAATAATAATAGGATAGTACATAAGAACTATATACTGTATATTTCGTAGTAATGTAAAACAAACACTTTGCTGCTTCATAAAAGACGGCAAGAGTAAACAAAGCATTAGCTGTGTGTGTGTGTGTGTGTGTGTGTGTGTGTGTGTGTGTGTGTGTGTGTGTGTGTGTGTGTGTGTGTGTGTGTGTGTGTGTGTGTGTGTGTGTCTGTGTGTGTCTGTGTGTGTCTGTACTCATAATCTGCATTAATGTAAACTTTTTTACATGAACGTGTGGATTTGGACTCTGTCAGCTGTGGGACGTGCGGAGAAAAGGATACGTGTTCAGGTACAAGGTAAGGTGTGTTTGTGTCTGTGTGTGTGTCTGTGTCTATGTGTGTGTGTGTGTGTGTGTGTGTGTGTGTGTGTGTGTGTGTGTGTGTGTGTGTGTGTGTGTGTGTGTGTGTGTGTGTGTGTGTGTGTGTGTGTGTGTGTGTGTGTCTGTGTGTGTGTCTGTGTGTGTGTCTGTGTGTGTGTGTGTGTGTGTGTGTGTGTGTGTATGTCTGTGTGTGTGTGTCTGTGTCTGTGTGTGTCTGTGTGTGTGTGTGCTAAATTAGATGAAAGACTTTCTTTACTTTTTGTTTTTTACTTTATTTGTCAGACATGAAAAAGGAAGATCCCTCTTAGTTAAAAGTTTATATACATTCTAAGGACTATAAGCAAAAAAAGCAAATAATTCTCAAAAAATGAATTTTTGCCCGCAACAATCACAAAAAAACTTTTCTGGAAGGACTGCTCTACCAACTGAGCTATCCGGGCGCCCAAAAAGTTCATATTTTACTGTTTTTTTTTTTTATGCAAGTTGTCGCCCGTTAGAAAGAAAGGTCCTGCCAGTGTATCTCTGTGCGGTGCCCTGTGATCTGTTTGAAAGGTGAAGTTGTGTTGCTGTTGGTGTTGCAGGGTCACACTCAGGCCGTGCGGAGTCTGGCCTTCAGTCCGGACGGGAAGTGGCTGGCTTCAGCCAGCGATGACTGCACCGTCAAGGTACAAACTGCTGCTACAGCTGCCAGTATATCAACAGGTGGACAGCTCGCAACGTCTGTATATATCTTTAGTTTGCCAAACATTAATTCACAGATAAAGCTACAAAACATTAACCTACTACCCTAAACTGTTTAAAACCTCCAATAACAGTCATTTAAAAATAGACTTATTTGTGATTTAAGAGGTGTAATGCTGCATAAATGTATTTGTTTTGAGCTGTTTGTTTGGGGTCTCCTCTCCAAACAGAACAGTAGTGTTAAAGAGATTTAAGTAATGAAGTTAAACTTTCAAAATTTTGAAAAACATTCTCACCTGCTGTCCTGCTGACAGTTGTCACCAAATATCAGAGTTAGGGTCCTCAGTCCATCAACAAAGTAAACACATTAATGAAGTAAACAAGGTCCGCAGCAGTGTGTTTTTAAACCTTACCATCAATGTGTTTCCACAAATTTTTGCTGATATACATTTGCTAATAATTAGTTGGATTCATGTTAAGACATTTTCATTTTTGAGAAAAAAAAATCTCCTTTCATTAATTTTGCCTGATGATGGTCTAGTGCCGAAACGTTGCCTACTATTAAATTAGTTTTTTTGCAAGTCAGTGTGCAGAAGTTTCTTTGCAACTTTTGACCAACTTATTCCCCCTCCAATGTACCTGTCTCATGGTATAGATGTGCAAAGTATTTTTCTGTACTGAAAAACTTTCAAAAATTAACAATCCCTTGGTACCCCCCCCCTGCAGTATCCCCCTGTTGAAGATATCTGCACTACAGCACCAAATGTGGATTAATCCACCGCTGAAAATAGTCCCCAGTAAAGTGTGTATTTTGTTCCTGTTTGCTTGAAATGTCTGAGTTGTTTGTCCCATCTTCTCTCAGAGAGAGAGAGAGAGAGAGAGAGAGAGAGAGAGAGAGAGACAGAGAGTGAGACAGAGAGAGAGGGAGAGAAGTTGTGGTCTGACCTCAGATCAGTTTTCTCTCTAATCGAGCGATGGTCTGAGTTGTGTCCTGTCTGTCTCTCAGCTGTGGGACCTGATTCAGACAGACAGACAGACAGGGAGAGTGTTTGTTTGATATGGTCTGAGTTGTGTCCCGTCTGTCTCTCAGAGAGAGAGAGAGTGAGACAGAGAGAGAGGGAGAGAAGTTGTGGTCTGACCTCAGATCAGTTTTCTCTCTAATCGAGCGATGGTCTGAGTTGTGTCCTGTCTGTCTCTCAGAGAGAGAGAGGGAGACAGAGAGAGAGGGAGAGAAGTTGTGGTCTGACCTCAGATCAGTTTTCTCTCTAATCGAGCGATGGTCTGAGTTGTGTCCCGTCTGTCTCTCAGCTGTGGGACCTGACTCAGACAGACAGACAGACAGACAGACAGGGAGAGTGTTTGTTTGATATGGTCTGAGTTGTGTCCCGTCTCTCTCCCAGCTGTGGGACCTGACTCAGGGGAAGACCATCACCGAGTTTAAAGGAGAGAAGTTGTGGTCTGACCTCAGGTCCAGTTTTCACCCTAATCGAGTACCTGCTGGCTTCAGGCAGCTCCGACAGGTACGGAAACCTCCACTCTGGTTTCACATCTTCATCAAACTGTGTTTACCTCTTCCTTCAACATCACTCCACGGAGGAGAGGAGGAGGAGGAGGAAGGAGAAAGTGACCCTGTCCCCTCAATGATGATTGTGACTGTGCTGTTTATGGATGGCAGGGCTCCACCTGATCAGATCATTCTGAATTGAATCAGATTTGGCTGTTCAATACGAAGATTCAGTTATTCCTTCATACAGACTATCTGGCAATCAGAAAGGCAGAGTTTCAGTGATGATTTTGACAACATTAACAGTCAAATAGTATAGGGGTATATAATCAAATCTGGGCTTTTTCCAAAGTTTTTGTTCCTTTTCCTTGTTTTTGTCTAATTTTTCCAGGAGAGGAGGACACTTTGGAACGTTTTTGTGACCCTTTCCCCGTTTGTTTTGGGGTGATTTTGTCAACATTTTTTGCCACCTTTTTATGGATGGACAATTTGGTCGACATTTTTGTCAACTTTTTCCATCATTTTTTTGGCACACTTTGCTTTTTGTCGCCTTTTCCCTGTTTGTTTTTCATTTTCAAAATTCCTTCAAAATTTTTGTCGCCTTTTTGTGTTTTTTTGGGACACTTTGGCAGAGTTTCAGTGATTTTTTTGCAACTTTTTCCAGTCAAATTTTTTGGGACACTTTAATCAAATATTTTTGTTTCCAAAGTTTTTGTTTTGGTGTCATTTTTGTCAACATTTTTGCCGCCTTTTTTTCCAGTTTTTGGACAATTTGGTCAATTTTTTTTTCCATTTTTTTTGGCACACTTTGGTCAACGTTTTTGTCGCCTTTTCCCTGTTTGTTTTGGGGTCATTTTTGTCAAAATTTCTGTCAAAATTTTTGTCGCCTTTTTTCGTGTTTTTTTCGGACACTTTGGTCGACATTTTTGTCGCCTTTTTCCAGTTTTTTTGGGACACTTTGGTCAATATTTTTGTCGCCTTTTCCCCGTTTGTTTTGGTGTCATTTTTGTCAACATTTTTGCCACCTTTTTCGTGGTTCTTTCGGACAATTTGGTCGACATTTTTGTCAACTTTTTCGTGTTTTTTTTTTTCGGACGCTTTGGTCGACATTTTTGTTGACTTTTTCCAGTTTTTTTGGCACACTTTGGTCAACGTTTTTGTCGCCTTTTCCCCGTTTGTTTTGGTGTCATTTTTGTCAACATTTTTGCCGCCTTTTTCGTGGTTTTTTTTGGACACTTTGGTCAACGTTTTTTTCGCCTTTTCCCCGTTTGTTTTGGTGTCATTTTTGTCAAAATTTTTGTCACCTTTTTCCAGTTTTTTTGGGACACTGTTGTCAATATTATTGTCTCCTTTTTCCATTTTTTTGTCTCCTTCAGTCGAGGGCCAGGGAGCAGATTCTGGGTTTCTTTGAGGCAGATATAGTGTATTATGTGTACTAAGCTTTATTATTCCAACCGGATGTTTACCTTTGTGATGGTGAAAGTGTGTCTGTGTTTGAAGTGAATTGAATCTCCTCTGTCTCTGTCTGCAGGACTGTCAAGCTGTGGGATCTGGAGAAGTTTACGATGATCGGCTCGTTGGAGGGAGACACCACTCCAGTGAGGTGAGCTTGCTCAGCACAGAGCTGCAGGTTGGACAACACGTTGCAACAAGGGCGTAGCTTTGGATTTTACATTGTTTACATGAGATTTCCAACTGTGTAGGGAGGCCCTGGGACACGTCTGCATGGATTTATAAAGAGCCAAAAAAAATATTGTCCAAAAAACATGAAAAAGAAGACAAAAACTCTGAAAAAAATTGCTGACAAAAGTGTCCCAAAAAAACTCAATAATGTCCCAAATTTCTTTTTAGAATTTATGGTGGAAATGTCTTTATTTATTACTGTTTGACTACCTTAGTTAACTTACTAAAGAACTTACTTCCTGCATGTTCACATAGTTGTAAGTAGGGCTGTCCTCGACTAAAGAAATTCTTTATCGACTAATCGATTAGTTGATTTAATTGACAGAGCTGTGAGCTTTGAGAGGTGGTTAAGACTAGAAAAGCACAATATAAATGTAGTTAATTAACCATCTGTAAAACTGAGTTTCTCCACAATTAATCATGCAAAAGCACCACTTTAAATCTTGTGTTTACCATAAATGTGCTTATAAGTTTCTTGGAAATAAGTAATTAAGCATGAATAAAGAGAAATCTTAGTTGACTAAGACCAAAATGACTAAGACGAAAATGGACCGATAAAAAGGGTCGACATAATCGCCAAATAAAGAGGTTTGGCAGCCCTAGTTCCTCCACATGGCAGGCAAATGTTGGTATGGTCCTCATTTAAGTGAAAACTTTCTTTTGTTCCTCTGCTGTCTGCATGTCGGTGTTTCGCGGGGCTGGCCCACACGCACGCACGCATGAACACACACACACACACACACACGCCAAATAAATTGCTACACATACTCATAGAACTGCAGTTACTTCCATGATTTCTAGTATATTTTTTTTTATGTTTCAGACTAAAAGTCTGCTGCATTTATTCAGGGAAATTTGTTCTAAACATTGAGGAGGGGTGTGTCTTTCAAGAGATATCCTCCACATGGCAGGCAAATGTTGGTATGTTTTTTAGTCCTTTTTCCATTTTTTTTTTAAGTGAAGCTTTTGCAGCCATTTTTTTCTTTTTTGTTCCTCGACATTTTGCTGTCTGCATGTTTTCCAGTTTTTTGGCACACTTTGGTCGGACAACATTTTTCGGACACATTTTGTTGACTTTTTCCAGTTTTTTTTTGGTTTTTTTTGTCACCTTTTTCGTGTTTTTCGGACATTTTGGTCGACATTTTTGTCACCTTTTCCAGTTTTTTCCCGTTTTTGTCGCCTTTTTTGTTTTGGGGTCAACGGTTTTTGTCACCTTTTCATTTTTGTCAACAGTTTTTTGGCACACTTTGGTCAACGTTTTTGTCGCCTTTTCCCCGTTTGTTTTGGGGTCATTTTTGTCAACATTTTTTGTCGAATTTTTCGTGGGTTTTTCGGACACTTTGGTCGACATTTTTGTCACCTTTTCGAGTCGAGGGCCAGGGACACACACACACACACACACACACACACACACACACACACGGAAACTCCAGCCACCGCGTCACTTCCCAGCCCATTAAAGGGCTACACACATACTCATAGAACTGCAGTTACTTCCAAGATTTCTAGTGTTTTTTTTTTTAAGTAAAAGTCTTTAGTCTCAGACTAAAAGTCTGCTGCATTTATTCAGGGATACTTCATTTGTTCTAAACATTGAGGAGGGGTGTGTCCCTTTCATCTCCACCTTATTAATGTGACCCCTGTTAGTTGGTTTGCAGGTGTGTTTTTTGTTGCTTTTTTTCCAGTTTTTTTGGCACACTTTGGTCAACGTTTTTGGCGCCTTTTTCGTGGTTTTTTTCGGACACTTTGGTCGACACTTATTAATGTGACCCCTGTTTGTTGGTTTGCAGGTGTGTATTTTTCAGCTCGGACGGCAGCTGTCTGTACAGCGGCTCCACAGACTCTCTGCGGATCTTTGGCTGGGAGCCCGACCGATGCTTCGACGTGGTGCCGGTGGGCTGGGGGAAAGTCTCCGACCTGGCAATCTGCAACCAACAGCTGGTGTGTAGCTGCTGTTAATTATACTGTCAGTGGACCTTCTTCACAGCAGACATGGTGACTTGTCATAGTCGGAAAAGCACAGCTGACATTGATAACCTTAACGATGGCTCAGTACCATCAAGTGTCCCAGTAAGATATTTCAGTGAGTCAGCATGAACAATACCAGGACCTCTCCTAAGTGGAATGCAGCCATCAGTAATGGTTTAATACCAGGGTCTCTCCTAAGTGGAATGTAACCATCAGTAATGGTTTAATACTAGGACCTCTCCTAAGTGGAATGTAACCATCAGTAATGGTTTAATACTAGGACCTCTCCTAAGTGGAATGTAACCATCATTAATGGTTTAATATCAGGGTCTCTCCTAAGTGGAATGCAGCCATCAGTAATGGTTTAATACCAGGACCTCTCCTAAGTGGAATACAGCCATCAGTAATGGTTTAATACCAGGATCTCTCCTAAGTGGAATGCAGCCATCAGTAATGGTTTAATACCAGGATCTCTCCTAAGTGGAATGTAGCCATCAGTAATGGTTTAATACCAGGACCTCTCCTAAGTGGAATGCAGCCATCAGTAATGGTTTAATACCAGGGTCTCTCCTAAGTGGAATGCAGCCATCAGTAATGGTTTAATACCAGGGTCTCTCCTAAGTGGAATGTAACCATCAGTAATGGTTTAATACCAGGGTCTCTCCTAAGTGGAATGCAGCCATCAGTAATGGTTTAATACCAGGACCTCTCCTAAGTGGAATGCAGCCATCAGTAATGGTTTAATACCAGGGTCTCTCCTAAGTGGAATGCAGCCATCAGTAATGGTTTAATAATAATGGTTTTGAATACACCTGTGCTGTTCATACTATGACATGTCAACATGTCTGCCGTGAAAAAGGTCTATTATGAAAGACCTGGAAACTCTGAACCCCTCCCTGTGTGCTCCTTCTGTGCCCCGTCAGATCGGCGTGTCTCACCAGCTGTCCAGCGTGTCGTCCTACGTGGTCGATCTGAAGCGCGTGAAGAAGAGCGGTGGCTCCATGATCCAGGGAATCATCCAGGACAACCAGCCGCTCACAGAGCCAAAGGATCCTAAAGGAGCCGCGCTGCGCAGGAACTACGAGAGACCCACAACCACCTGCAGCTCCCAGAGGTATCGCAGCATCTAGACAGACAACACACACACACACGCACGCACGCACGCACGCACGCACACACACAAACACGTGCCCACACGCACGCACGCACACACACAAACACGTGCCCACACGCACGCACGCACACACACAAACACGTGCCCACACACACGCACGCACGCACGCACGCGCACACACACAAACACGTGCCCACACACACACACACACACGTGCCCACACACACACACACACACACACACACACACGTGCCCACACACACACACACACACATACCCACACACACACACACACATACACACACACGTGTCCACACAGACACACACACACACACACACACGTGTCCACACAGACACACACACACACACACACACACATACACACACACGTGCCCACACAGACACACACACACACACACACACACACACAAACACGTGCCCACAAAGACACACACACACACACACGCACACACACACACACAGGTAAAAGTAAATATATTAATCTCCAGGGACGGACTGGGGCTAAAAAACAGCCCTGGACTTTCTCCCAAATAGACCCATCATCCGGCCATTCGCCCCTAGCCGTACACGACAGACACTAGCCAGGATGTCCTGATACTACGCCACAATACTGTAGCCTATCAGACAAGGTGTTCACAGCAAGTAACATCTCAAAACTAATGACAATAACTGGGGTTGTGTTTATTAATGAAGTCTCAGCCTTCAAATAAACACTAAAAATGTACAATGCCATTACATCTGCATTGAAAATAAAATACAAATAATGAAATGTCACTGGCTACAGAAACCAAAGAAAAACAAAGTTGTAATTATAAAACAGTACAGAGTATTACTGACAACACTTTCAGAGATACAATAGGCTAGCCTACTTGTTGTACCTAAACATGGGGATTAGATATATTGTAGGTCTATACCAAAACTACACTGAGTGTTAGTTACTATCTACTATAACTATTCAAATTTTGCTTTGTGTTAAAGAATTAGCATTGAATAACTTACTTCTTAATATTTTGTCAATGTCATATTACACTTTTGATTCATATTAAGGCTGTGAAATGATGACAATGACTAGGCCTTATCAATTTAGTCTGTGAAGCTTTCACAACCAACCACCAGGTCTTAGCCAGTTCCTCAATAGTAAACGCAAATATGAAAGACAAGGAAAAACTGCACTCTGATGGAAGACAGACAGAGAGTGCAAGCTAGGATTTTTTGGTCAAACTTTTGGTTACATTTGGTTAATTATTTAGCCCCCTTCCCTGTTTGTTAGCATGTTTAGAGTGGTACCAATGCATGACTGATGTTTTCCCGTTTAATTCAATACCATCTAGTCTTTATCCTGGCAGCAAAAGTGAGCTCACTACAACCTCTCGTATACAACCAAGTGAAATCGCGGTCAACCCGCTAACGCATTTATATGTTTCAAATTAACAGAAATTATTAAATACGTTAAGTTTGACAGCACTAAATGTCACGATCATTTTCATAATCATGATGCACCTTTATGTTGAGCTGACTATGCAATTCGCTAAGATAAGGATAAAGGCAGCCTATAATGTTTCCTGCTCCTGGCACTTACCAGTATTGATGATGTGAAATTAACTCACGTCTAATGATGTAGGCCGACTCTTCTTCTTCAGTTTTATTTTTATACGTAGCATATAAGTGGTTGTATTAGCGCCCCCTGCTGTTGGCTGTTAATATCGCTTTATTAGACTTTTTTTTTTTTTTTGTGCCGACTGGACTTTTCCAGAACGCACAGATTGTCAGTCCGTCCCTGTTAATCTTCCAAAAGAAGTGCAAAAAAAAGTTAAGATGAACCTAAAATAACATTTCCTTGATTTCTGCAACAGACGAATAAAATGTGTGAATAAAAACACAGTGTGGTGATGTCACTCAGTCCAGCGTTGTGATGTCATCAGGGTGAAGCAGAGCTCCGAGGCTGATAGGCGGAGCCCCGAAGGCGAGAGGCGGAGCCCCAGCGAGGACGAGGCGGACGAGAAATTGTCGTCGGCTGAAATCCACAACGCCGAAGACTTCAAGGAGATCTTCCAGCCGAAGAACGCCATCTGTAGGTCGACCGTCGGCCTCGCAACCTTCAATTACACACTCGCTTGTTTTTCTCTCCTCTCTACAAAAAGACAAAGGCTGTGTCTCAAACCACACACTTCTGTCAGTACACTGCTAATGGTCACTGACCACTTCCTGCCGTAGTGCCCACTTTGGATGGATAGTGTCGTCCCAAAAGGAACATTTATGTTAACATACAGTATACAGGCCAAAAGTTTGGACACACCTTCTCGTTCAATGCGTTTCCTTTTTATTTTCATGACTATTTACATCGTAGATTCTCACTGAAGGCATCAAAACTATGAATGAACACATGTGGAATTATGTACTTAACAAAAAAGTGTGAAATAACTGAAAACATGTCTTATATTTTAGATTCTTCAAAGTAGCCACCCTTTGCTTTTTTATTAATAAGGGAAATAATTCCACTAATGAACCCTGACAAAGCACACCTGTGAAGGTAAAACCATTTCAGGTGACTACCTCATGAAGCTCATTGAGAGAACACCAAGGGTTTGCAGAGTTATCAAAAAAAGCAAAGGGTGGCTACTTTGAAGAATCTAAAATATAAGACATGTTTTCAGTTATTTCACACTTTTTTGTTAAGTACATAATTCCATATGTGTTCATTCATAGTTTTGATGCCTTCAGTGAGAATCTACAATGTAAATAGTCATGAAAATAAAAAGGAAACACATTGAATGAGAAGGTGTGTCCAAACTTTTGGCCTGTACTGTACTTAACGAAAATAGGGGGTCATCCGGGTACTTTCAGTGCTCTGACTTTTTGTGTTATCTACACTATATACTTAAAACTAGGGATGCACCAAACCCAGATTTTTGGGGTTCTGCCGAATACCGAACCCACTGGTTAAGATTCTGCCGAACCCCGAACCGAACCGAACCCTACTCCCATTCATAACACAGTAAACACATTAATGAAGTACACATTGTCCACAGCAGTGCATTTATCATTGTATTTTAACTCTAAAAAATGAAAAAGAATAGGCAACATTATGCCTGGCACACAAGTGGGAAAAACTATTTTTGACCAGGCCTATGTTTACCCTATCTCAAGATCCAACCAATATCCAAAATATTAGCCTTTTAGATTTATAATCCCATAAAGTAGGCTGCCCCCACGCTCTATTCACATCGTAGGAAAGTACATCGCTATCGCCAGATGAGTGACAATGTTGTTTTGCATATTTTCGCTAACCAGTGTATGATGAAGGCATGTTGGGTGGGTGGAATTAGAAAGCTAACGTTAGCTAACCAGCCGGCCGTTACCACTGACTGTAGGGAGACTCATTTCCAGAGAGAACAGCTGACAGGCCGGGAGAGGCTCGGTCTGGTTAACACCAGTTTTTAGCTGTGACTGTCCTTCCTTTGCCGTACCTGAAGTTGCAGTCTGGAGATTCCTCCATGCACAACTTGTATTCTTTTGGATGTTTCATATACAAATGTCTTAACAGCGGCCATGTTGTGTATAGTTTAGGGTCCTTGCCACCACTAGACAAATCGGCATTGCAAATTGAACATGTAGCTCGAATTAAATGGCCTTCTTTTGACTGAAAGTACTGCCAAACAACAACTTTCTCTGCTCACAAGTTCCATTTTCACTTTCTCACAGCTTACTGCCGTTGCTAGGTTGCTACTGCATTGTGTCTAGCTCCAACTACGTCATTAAGTCGACCACGTAACTCTACAAAGAGTAGTGAAGTAACAAGATGGTTCAGTCCAAGATGGCGGAGCTGCAGCAATGGAACGTTCTGCTGAGTTTCGCCTCTTGTTACTTCTACACTCTTTGGAAGAGCAGAAACTCAACACAACGTTTGTCTCTTTTTCTTGAGTTTCGCCTCTCGTTACTTCTCTTTGGTGCCGTTCGGTTCGGTCGGAAAAAATTCTAACGTTCGGCAGTACACGAACTCCGTCAAAAAACCCAAAGTTCTGCCGAATTCCGAACCGAACTCTGGGTTCGGTGCCTCCCTACTTAAAACTAAGTGGTTGAAGTGTGCAAGTAGGCGCTTTGAGACACAGCCATACACTAAACACGTGTGGTATTTTAGTTTTACAAGTCGTCGTTATGAGTTGGTTTCTCTCTTCCAGCGCGAACTCCTCCGAAGATATCGGAGCCTTTCCCTGCTCCTCCAGAGGATGGTGAGTCCATCGCAGCTTCATCACTTCTATCTCACAGAGGGTTGGCAATCATACCGGTATCAGGCTTTTTTTGCCGATACCGGTGCTAAACCAATACTTCTGATGCCTAAAACGTTGCTGATGCCTAAACGGTGTCTGAACCGATACTTAAAACACTGTTTCAGGGTTCATGTGTTTTGAAAAAACCTGGAAAAGTTATGGAATTTGAAAAATGCAAATTCCAGGCCTGGAAAGGTTTTGGAAACATAAAAAGGACACAGAAAGTTTTGGAAAAGTCATGGAATTGTTTTTAACACAGCATAATAATATGTGATTAATAAATGTATGAGAGATATGATGATTCCCACTATGAACCACATACATTATCATCATTTTATAGTTAAACCTCTGAGGGGAAACTTTAACACAGATTTGTATTCTTATTGTATAATGTCGATTTTCAGGAATACATAGTCATGGAAATTTGCCGAAAAGTATTGGTTAAAATGCGTATGAACCCTGGTGTTTCCCTTTTATGTAGATTTTGTAGCAGGGTGGCCCGCCATGGCAAAATTTCTGCCACCACGGTATCCAAAATTAACCTGACTCCACCAGATGGATCGCTTCGCATTTGCTCGGCATATCCATCTGGGAACTTTCCGTTGGAGAACTTTTGGGAAGGGACGAAAATCCTGGTTAGCTGATTGGATAAACCATCTGTCTATCAGAGGTGTCAAGTAACGAAGTACAAATACTTCGTTACCTTACTTAAGTAGAAATTTTGGGCATCTATACTTTACTGGAGTAATTATTTTACAGCATACTTTTTACTTCTACTCCTTACATTTTCACGCAATTATCTGTACTTTCTACTCCCTACATTTTAAAAATAGCCTCGTTACTCATATTTCAGTTCGGCTTGTTTTCTTTCCAGCTCGTCAGTCATCGTTCAAAAAACACACACAAAAACCCCTATCCAGATCGCTCCATCCGGAGTGAGTGAATGTGATTGTGTTTGGATGAGAAGTATAAACATAGCTATTCCGACACCCTATTGGTTTGTACGCAATCCATAACACCTGTACAGACCCGGTGCTAATACGCCACCGGTGCCTTGACGACCGTCATCTACCGGACCGAATAGCAACACGGATTTCGGTGCCTTAGGTGCCTGCGCGATGCTCCGAAAACGGACGTTAGAGGGAACTGAACATCGCCGCACGGGACGCTAGTCAACACTACAATTTGAAGCAGGTTAGCCTAGCGTTAGCTAGAAGATGGAGTAAACATGATCAAATGCTGAGAGCTAAACGGTGTAAAAGTGTGTCTATATTTCACTGGAGAGGAGTCTGACACCAGACTGTAGCTGTAGAAGAGATGTAGCCTACGTGTCACCTTTTTCAGCCCTTCTGAGTTTGCAGGCATGATTTTAATATACTGTAACATTATTATAGTCATACGATTTTGTCCCCGCGTTTTAGAGTTAAGCTGTTGTCCTTAATGGCATTTCCCCCCCTTACATCAGGGGTCTTGAACGTTTTTTAAGCCAAGGACCCCTTAACTTAAAGTGAGATGTAGCAGGGACCCCCTACATATTGTATGAAATTAAGTTGCATATTAAACTGGGCCTACAATAACTGTTAGGGTAACCTAAAGCCTTCTTACATACCTTTTTTCATAAGCTGTTAAAATATTAATTGTTGGCATGATTTTATAATATTTTAATGTTACATACTGTATGTGACATACTGTATGTGGCACAGTAAATCTAGGATTAACTGTATCTGGGGGCTGATATCTTAGTGACTACCTTACCTATAGGCCAGTAAGCCTATCATCAGTGGGAATATATATTTGCTAATAATATGTTGGAATTATGTTAAGGCATTTTAATTTTAATTTTTTTTAAAGACTCAAAAATGTACAATAATTTGGAGGCCCCCCTGCAATGACTCTGAGGACCCCCTGTTGAAGATCTCTGACTTATATTACTTTTACTTTTATACTTTAAGTAGTTTTGAAACCAGTACTTTTAAACTTTTACTTAAGTAAAAAGCTTGAGTTGATACTTCAACTTCTACAAAAGTCTTTTCAAACCCTTGAGTAATGAATGTGAATACTTTTGACACCTCTGCTGTCTATCACCACCTGTAGTTGGTGATAGACGGGCCAAATCAACCAATCAGATCAAACTCTTGCCGAAACCAGTCGGGAGAAGAGCAAAAGCATCTTTTCCTCCGAGAAAAGCCTCCAGTGCCGTTTGTTTTGCTCTTCTTTCAATGAAGGAATACTTTCTAATTCGGATAAAACTTGCTGCGATAGCTACGCTCATCTCATCCGTGGAAGCCTCCACGTTGTTTAGACTGAACAGTCGCTTCTCGTTGCGTCAAACCTAAACTCGCCTCAAAACCAACGCTGATTGG
>NC_041331.1:44493735-44548735 GCF_004354835.1 Perca flavescens
AGTGGTCCCCTAATACTGTATCTGAAGTCTCTTTTATATAGACCTTAGTGGTCCCCTAATACTGTATCTGAAGTCTCTTTTATATAGACCTTAGTGGTCCCCTAATACTGTATCTGAAGTCTCTTTTATATAGACCTTAGTGGTCCCCTAATACTGTATCTGAAGTCTCTTTTATATAGACCTTAGTGGTCCCCTAATACTGTATCTGAAGTCTCTTTTATATAGACCTTAGTGGTCCCTAATACTGTATCTGAAGTCTTTTATATAGACCTTAGTGGTCCCCTAATACTGTATCTGAAGTCTCTTTTATATAGACCTTAGTGGTCCCCTAATACTGTATCTGAAGTCTCTTTTATATAGACCTTAGTGGTCCCCTAATACTGTATCTGAAGTCTCTTTTATATAGACCTTAGTGGTCCCCAAATACTGTATCTGAAGTCAGTCACGCTTTACACCGTTTAGCTGTCTTAAAATGTGTTTAAGGCAGCTACTAACTAACGTTACTTTAAAATAAATGGGAGCATCATTTAAAAAAGATGAACATCACTAGGGCTTTCCTCGACTAAAGAACTCCTTACTCGACTAACACTTTTAGGATTTTGTCGACTACCGTGTTTTTCGGACTATAAGTCGCTCCGGAGTATAAGTCGCATTTATTTAGATATAAATACAAGAGTTATTCAACTACACAATAGCACACAGAACAATATGCTGAATACGGTAGGTGTCCGGTATGTTAACGTAACACATTAACAGTTATTGATCTATACAATAGCACCCAGAACAACTAGCTAGCAGGGCGTGGAGCACGGAGGTATTAAAAGGCGTGGAGACGAAGCTGCACCGTGAACGAGCCCCTCCAGACTCCTTCCTCCTCCTCTGGACATCTTTCAGCCCACGATTAGCCGATTAGCTTTCTTTGTTTTCTCCATTGCAGTAAGAGTCACCTTTTCTCCAGTCTCACTCATAAGTTTCTCCCTCATTTCAAACTCTCTTTCTGCTGCTCGATTACCGTTTTCGGGGCTGCATATTTTACTACCTGCAGTTTGTCTCTTTTCTTTCTCAGTTGTCTTTAGCAGCAGCGTTTTAGTTGTCACAAGCCTAGAGCGCCCTCTCTCGGCTGTAGACGGTAATGTTTTCAGTATGAATTAACATGTAAAAACATGTTAAATTATATATATTTTGATATATAAGTCGCACCTGACTATAAGTCGCAGGACCAGCCAAAGTAGGAAAAAAAGTGCGACTTATAGTCCGGAAAATACGGTAATCGATGAGTTGATTTAATCGACAGAGCTGTGAGCTTTGAGAGGTGGTTAAGACTAGAAAAGCACAATATAAATGTAGTTAATTAACCATCTGTAAAACTGAGTTTCTCCACAATTAATCCTGCAAAAGCACCACTTTAAATCTGGTGTTTACCATAAATGTGCTCAGAAGTTTCCTGAAATAAATAATTCAGCATGAATAAGCATAAATAAATGTCTAGTCGACTAAAGAAATCTTAGTCGACTAAGACCAAAACGACAGATTAGTCGACTAATCGACTAAGAGGTGGCAGCCATAAACATCACGCTGTGTTGAAGAAGACTTGAAATTAGCGATTGAGGCCGTAAACTCATTATGAAGATGTTTGCTGAGGTAATAAATCAGGAGAGAAGTTTCTCCTAGACTTCTACAGAAACAGACTTATTTTTGGAGCCAGTGGAGTCGCCCCCTGCTGGAAGTTAGAGAGAAGGCAGCTTTAAAATGAAAACCGGCAGCTGATTGGACGAACGCGCCACGTGGGTCTGGTTTTCTCTGAAAATTCAAAGCCAGACTGTCATGTTGGCTCGTTCAGAATACGATCTCATATTGGACTGAAATTGTTCACCGAAACATGTTTCTGAAAACATTTGAAGAGAGAAATAGGCTGTGTGTGTGTGTGTGTGTGTGTGTGTGTGTGTGTGTGTGTGTGTGTGTGTGTGTGTGTGAGTGTGAGAGAGTGTGTGAGTGTGTGTGTGTGGGCAGTTGCTGAATCTTTCTTAATTTCAGATGAACAAAGGTCAGTTTAAAAGATTTTCGTCAGATTTTGAGAGACTCTAGTAGCGATGCACCGATGTGAAAATTGTGGCCGATACGATAACCGATATTAATATTGCTGTTATGGCCGATACCGATATTTACCGATGTCGATATCTCTGTATAGAAAACTATTTTTTATGATAATCAAATAAAGAACTATTTTCCAAAACGCATTTCTTTTTTTTTCTTTTGTGATTTATTTTCCCGAAATGACTGATATTGGGCACCTTTACCTGCGTGCAAAATATGACTGTCATCAGATTTTCAGAAGAAAAAATTAATATTTATAATTATATATAATTTGACATCGAACCGATACCGATCATATAGAGAGAACGCGGCTTTTAGGACCTGTAGCGTTGGCTTCACTTTTCAGACTCTGAAGCTTGGTCCGTTATTTTTTCCCAGTCTGTGGATGAGACAGTCTGCCCAATGAGATAAGGGAGTGTAATAGTCTCTCCTCTTTTAAAAAACATCTTAAATCCTGGATTAGGAACAATAACAATTGTAACCATACACCAAATACTTAAGCCCATGAACATATTTTGCTTTTATTTTTATTTTCTTTCTTAATTTTTACTGTACTTTACACTGTAAATTAAGTTGAGGATTAGATGAGGTGAGCAATATATTGTTCATAGAGAGTAGGGATAGGGATGAGGGTATATTCATATTGTTTTAAAATTCCTGCTGTATTTATTACATTGCTACTGGATTTCTTAAACTTATAGTGTATTTGTATTGACTTTTGTATTTTAGGGTGCCTGTTGAGACCTGGCTAGGGACAACAGATGGAAACTAGCACTTGTAGCAAACTCTGGCTTGTTTACAGCAAGTAAACTTGTCTGTTGATCAATGAGCACTGTCCCTATCAAATAAAAATAAAAAAAGACGGTGGTCTCCACCTGCAGATACCCTAACACTGCTGTTAACTGTGTGGAGAAAGTAACGTTCGCTGTCTCTCTGCAGAGCGCTCTCGACGCTGCCGTCTCCATGAATGACCTGTCGATCGTCGTGGACATCCTCAACATCATCAACCTTCAACCGTGAGTCCAGTCGATTTGATTATTTTATATGAAATGTCTTATTTTGTATAGTATGTTTTAATGGATTTTGAAATTGAAATTAAACTTGATATGTTGCACTTGTTAAGGAGTGGCAAACCTAGCACTAAATGTGGTAAACAAAGTGAGATATTTGGGTCACATCATCAGGAATGATTAATATAATGAGGATTTCTAGCCTGACGAGCCAGACCCACATCCAGATGTTGGGTCTGGGAACTCCCCATTGGCCGGGCCTCAATCCGAGTTGGCGGGACAAACGGTTGTATTTCCAATTCTATCTGCATGCAATAGGACAGCGCTTCAACCAATCAGCAACCACCAACATTTTTTAAGAATGACTTCAGTGCCGTTCTTTGTTCTTTTCTCAAAGAAAAGCTGATCTCCAAGTCTTCCAGAAGACCTCTGTTCACCAGCAGCAGCATCAGCAGCCATAAGCCCCGCCCACCCACTCTATACACGATGTGATTGGCCTGATCAGAGTTTGGTTTTTCCAGCTCGCAAGACAACGGAGAGTTGCTAGACCGACCCAGGCTGCAAATTACATTTGCTGCTGCTACACTGCGTCTAGATTTCTAGGCTAGCCAATTTCACATGTGAGGGAGAAGTTGTGTTGAGTGTGTTTTGACACTTAAGTTAAGTCACATGACCATTTTTCATCCTCATGCTCGGCGAGGGCTTTCCCCCTCATTTATTTCATGAAACATGCCAATTTTCTCACACATCTTATCAAATCGGAGCAACTCGTTACCACGGCTTGGCCCACATACCTCTGCGTGTAATTGCAGTTTGAAAATCGAGGGGCAGGACTTTGGCCCACGGGCTTGGAGTTTGATACGTGCACTAATTTATCACTGTGTAAGATAAGATAAGAAAAACAGGCTCAAATGACATGAAATACATAACAACAGAAAAGATACATTTGAAATCAGTTACAGTGCAAATGTGCAAAATGAATTAGTTAATTGGTTCATAAATTTACACACACACACACACACACAGACACACACACACACACACACAGACAGACACACAGAGACAGACACACACACACACACAGAGAGACTGATAGACACAGACAGACAAACAGAGACAGACACACACACAGAGACTGACAGACACACACACACACAGGAAAACACACACAGACACACACTAACACACACAGACACACACTAACACACACACACACACACACTAACACACACACACACACACACACACACACAGACAGACACAGACACACACTAACACACATTTAGACACAGACACACAGACACTAACACACACACAGACAGACAGACAGACAGACAGACACAGGCACACAGATACAGACACACACACACTAACACACACACACACAAACACACACACACACACAGAGACCCAGACACAGACACACACAGACACAGACACACACTAACACAGACACACACTAACACACACAGACACACACTAACAGACCCAGACACACACACACACACAGACCCAGACTGTGTGTTTAACGATGATTATAATGTGTGTGTGTGTGTGTGTGTGTGTGTGTGTGTGTGTGTGTGTGTGTGTGTGTGTGTGTGTGTGTGTGTGTGTGTGTGTGTGTGTGTGTGTGTGTGTGTGTGTGTGTTTTTCAGGTCGCTGTGGAAACTAGATCTGTGCATAACTGTTCTCCCTCAGATCGACCAGCTGCTGCAGAGTAAATACGAGAGGTGAGGGACTTCCTGTCGGTTCACTATGGAGCTGCTGTTTTATCTACACACTGTCTCCGTTTACTCAAGAGACAACTCCAAATGGTGTTTGGTTCTTCTGTACTTCAGAAATATTCATAACCGCTTCGAAATATCAACTTTAGCGCCACACAAGGGGAGAGATTTTAATAAAACACTAAATACTTAACTTGCATTACTTTAGATAAGTTCCATGAACATTAACACACACACACACACACACACACACACACACACACAGACACACACTAACACACAGACATAGACACACACACACACACACACACACACACACACACACACACACACACACACACACACAGACACAGACACACACTAACACACAGACATAGACACACACTAACACACACACTGACCCAGCACACACAGACACACACACACACACACACACACACACACACACACACACAGACACACACACACACACACACACACACACACACACACACACACACACACACACACACAGACACACACACACACACACACACACACAGACAGACACACACTAACACACAGACATAGACACACACTAACACACACACTGACCCAGACACACACACACACACACACTTAGACACACTAGACATACTTCAGAAATATTCATAACCGCTTCAAAATATCAACTTTACCGCCACACAAGGGGAGAGATTTTAATAAAACACTAAATACTTAACTTGCATTACTTTAGATAAGTTCCATGAACATTTTGTGTTTCAAGCAAGTGAACCAAAATCAAAAAACTCCAGAATCAGGCGCCTGGTTAGCTCACCCGGTAGAGCGCGCGCCCATATATAGAGGTTTACTCCTCGACGCAGCGGCCGAGGGTTCGACTCCGACCTGCAGCCCTTTGCTGCATGTTATTCCCCCCCCCTCTCTCCCCTTTCATGTCTAAACTGTCCCAGAGTCATCACGTAAAGATGAGTTTAAAGCATCTGAACAGCCACATGATTTCACTTACATTTCGGATACACCTCTTAGTCGATTAGTCGACTAATCGATAGTTTTGGTCTTAGTCGACTAAGATTTCTTTAGTCGATTAGTCATTTTTTTATGCTTATTCATGCTTAATTACTCATTTCCAAGAAACTTCTGAGCACATTTATGGTAAACACAAGATTTAAAGTGGTGCTTTTGCAGGATTAATTGTGGAGAAACTCAGTTTTACAGATGGTTAATTAACTACATTTATATTGTGCTTTTCTAGTCTTAACCACCTCTCAAAGCTCACAGCTCTGTCAATTAAATCAACTAATCGATTAGTCGACAAAATCCTATAAGTGTTAGTGGACTAAGAACTTCTTTAGTCGAGGACGGACCTACACTGCAGCGTAACGTACAGGCCAAAAGTTTGGACACAACTTCTTAGTCAATGCATTTCCTTGACTATTTACATCATAGTTTCTCACTGAAGGCATCAAAACTATGAATGAACACATATGGAATTATGTACTTAACAAAAAAGTGTGAAATAACTGAAAACATGTCTTATATTTTAGATTCTTCAAAGTAGCCACCCTTTGCTTTTTTTGATAACTCTGCAAACCCTTGTTGTTCTCTCAATGAGCTTCATGAGGTAGTCACCTGAAATGGTTTTACCTTCACAGGTGTGCTTTGTCAGGGTTCATTAGTGGAATTATTTCCCTTATTAATAAAAAAAATAAATTCTATTTAAAGAGTGTTTTTGTAAGATGCTAAAATCTGTTGCTGGAAATCTAATTTCCTTGCGGGAGTCATCCCAAAAGGATCAATAAAGAGAAGTCCATGTCTTTTCGTTGCAAAAAAGTCCCATAACGTCACCTTCCTAAGATAATTGCCTAAGTCATTTTTCCAGGTTTTTCGGAAAACACAAAAAATAAAACTGCCTAAGTCACATGCTTGACATAGGCAATTATACTAAAGGTGTAGAATCACATGACATGTTCAACTGAGGATGTAGGCAATTTTAACAGAGGTGGCCATCACCATGAGGAGATGATTTAGGCAACAAAATCATTTTTTGTTAAAAAATGACTTAGGCAATAATTTTAGGAATGTGACTATAATATATCTTAGCTGAAAGTTGAAAAGCAGCAACTGTTTTTTTTTTTTTTTTTTTTTTCAAAACAGTTTTATCAAACAGCAGTTTTTGCAAGTTCCCACAATTTCATCGCATAAAATTTATGTATTTTTAATAAGTTTTCCAGCTGATTCCAGCAGCATTCAGGCTCAACAGGAAGTGACGGAAACACTGGTGATACGATTCTGATTTAATAAAATGTTATCAGACTCCTATATCAGCTCCTACGCAAGTCTCCAGTTGATTTTATTATGACAGAGTAGCTGTCAGAGTTCTCTACATGCGATCTGGTGCTGATTTTAATAAACGACAGACTGTAGATGATCTGTAATCTGATCTGATTTAGTCTCAGACAGACACACACACACACACACGCCGGTTAGCTTAGCTTAACATAAAGACATTAACATGTGTGTGCATGTGTGCGTGTGCGTGTGCGTGTGTGTGTGTGTGTGTGTGTGTGTGTGTGTGTGTGTGTAGCTACATCCAGACTGGCTGTACGTCTCTGAAGCTGATCATGAAACATTTCTGGATGCTGATCTCAGACACGCTGAAGGCAGCGCCGTCCGTCGGGGTCGACATCACGCGGGAGGAGAGGTGAGTCAGAACGTATGGGAGGGTGTGTGTGTGTGTGTGTGTGTGTGTGTGTGTGTGTGTGTCTCTGTGTGTATGTGTGTCTCTGTGTGTGCCTGTCTGTCTATGAGTGTGAGTGTGTGTGTGTGTCTGTCTCTCTTTGTGTGTGTGTGTGTGTGTGTGTGTGTGTCTGTCTCTGTGTGTGCCTGTCTGTCTCTGTGTGTGTCTGTGTGTGTGTGTCTCTGTGTGTGTCTCTGTGTGTGTGTGTCTGTCTGTGTGTGTGTGTGTGTGTGTCTGTGTGTGTGTGTCTGTCTCTGTGTGTGAGTCTGTGTGTGTGTCTGTGTGTGTGTGTGTGTGTGTGTGTGTGTGTGTGTGTGTCTCTGTGTGTGTGTGTGTGTGTGTGTGTGTGTGTGTGTGTGTGTGTGTGTGTGTGTCTCTCTCTGTGTGTATGTCTGTCTCTGTGTGTGCCTGTCTGTCTATGAGTGTGTGTGTGTGTGTGTGTGTGTGTGTGTCTGTCTGTGTGTGCCTGTCTGTCTCTGTGTGTGTGTGTGTGTGTGTGTGTCTCTGTGTGTGTGTCTGTCTCTGTGTGTGTGTGTGTGTGTGTGTGTGTGTCTCTGTGTGTGTGTGTGTCTGTCTCTGTGTGTGCCTGTCTGTCTGTCTATGTGTGTGTGTGTGTGTGTGTGTGTGTGTGTGTGTGTGTGTGTGTCTCTGTGTGTGTGTGTGTCTGTCTCTGTGTGTGAGTCTGTCTGTGTGTGTGTGTGTGTGTGTGTGTGTGTGTGTGTGTGTGTCTGTGTGTGTGTGTGTGTGTGTGTGTGTGTGTGTCTCTGTGTGTGTGTGTGTCTCTCTGTGTGTGTGTGTGTGTCTCTGTGTGTGTGTGTGTGTGTGTGTGTGTGTGTGTGTGTGTGTGTGGTCCTTAATAAGCAACGGTGGAAGAAGTATTCAGATCCTCTACTGCAGTAAAAGTATTTAAGTATCATCAGGAGAATGTTCTTAAAGTATTAAAACATTATAGAAAGTGTTAAGGATCCAAACAGTTCTCTCTCATTTCTGTCTTTCCTTCTTTGTTTCTGTCTTTCCTTCTGTCTCTCTCTTTCCCTCTTTCTTTCCTTCTTTCTCTCTTTCCCTCTTTCCTTCTTTCTTTCCCTCTTTCTGTCTTTCCTTCTTTCTCTCTTTCCTTCTTTCTGTCTCTGTCTCTTTCCCTCTTTCTTTCCTTCTTTCTCTCTTTCCATCTTTCTGTCTTTCCCTCTTTCCTTCTTTCTTTCCCTCTTTCTGTCTTTCCCTCTTGCTCTCTTTCCTTCTGTCTTTCCCTCTTTCTGTCTTTCCTTCTTTCGGTCTTTCTCTCTTTCTGTCTTTCCCTCTTTCCTTCTTTCTTTCAGTCTTTCCTTCTTTCTCTCTTTCCTTCTTTCTCTCTTTCCATCTTTCTGTCTTTCCTTCTTTCTATCTTTCCTTCTTTCTTTCCCTCTTTCCCTCTTTCCTTCTTTCTTTCCCTCTTTCTCTCTTTCCTTCTTTCTGTCTTTCCCTCTTTCTGTCTTTCCTTCTTTCGGTCTTTCTCTCTTTCTGTCTTTCCCTCTTTCCTTCTTTCTTTCAGTCTTTCCTTCTTTCTCTCTTTCCTTCTTTCTCTCTTTCCATCTTTGTGTCTTTCCTTCTTTCTATCTTTCCTTCTGTCTTTCCTTCTTTCTATCTTTCCCTCTTTCCCTCTTTCCTTCTTTCTTTCCCTCTTTCTGTCTTTCCTTCTTTCGGTCTTTCTGTCTTTCCCTCTTTCCTTCTTTCTTTCAGTCTTTCCTTCTTTCTCTCTTTCCTTCTTTCTCTCTTTCCTTCTTTCTGTCTTTCCTTCTTTCTTTCCCTCTTTCCTTCTTTCTGTCTTTCCTTCTTTCTGTCTTTCCCTCTTTCCTTCTTTCTTTCCCTCTTTCTGTCTTTCCCTCTTTCTCTCTTTCCTTCTTTCTGTCTTTCCCTTTTTCCTTCTTTCTTTCTGTCTTTCCCTCTGTCTTTCCTTCTTTCTGTCTACCCTTCTTTCGGTCTTTCCTTCTCTTTATTTCTGTTCTTTCTCTTTCCTTCTTTCTGTCTTTCTCTCTTTCTCTCTTTCTCTCTTTCTCTTTCTCTCTTTCTCTCTGTGTCTCCTCCTATTGTAGAAAGAGTAAAGGATCCAACCAGTTGTGAGTCAGTTATATTGATAGTCTAGTTTACTTCAGAATAAAACCTCAGATGTTAGTAGTAGTAACCATCGTCAGAAAAACATCACTTTTTGGATCCTTGTTGCCACGGTAACGTGAGCTGTTTTTGTGTTGCCATAGACACCTGAAGTGCCGAGCGTGCTGCAAGCAGCTGAAGAACCTGAGCAGCATGGTGAGGACCAAGGCGGCCCAGATCGGGCGCCACGGCAGCGCCTTCAAAGAGCTGCAGCTGCTCATGGCACCGCTCGACGACTCGCTCTGAAACACGCCCACGGTTACCGACGACGACGAGGGTCGCCTGCCGGACGCATCGGCCAATCAACAGCCGGATACGCGCACTGAAGCTGGAACTGTTTGTAAAAGTGTTTTTTTTTTGATGAGCGGGATGAGGTGACAAGAGTCTCTCAAAATCTGATGAAAATCTTTTAAACTGATCTTTGTTGATCTGAAATGAAGACCGATTCAGGAACTGTACACACAAACACACACACATATACACACACACACACACACACACAGACAGACACACAGACACACATACAGACACACACACCGAGACACACACACACACACACACACAGAGACACACAGATACACACACAGAGACACACACGCACACACACACACAGACACACAGAGACACACGTGCACAGACACACACACAGACAGACACACACACACAGAGACACACACACACCGACACACACACACCCAGAGAGAGAGAGAGACACACAGACACAGAGACACACACACACACAGAGACACACACACACACACACACAGAGACACACACACACACAGAGAGAGACACACAGACACACACACACACACACACACACACAGAGATACACACACACACACACACACACACACACACAGACACACACACACAGAGACACACACACATCCGGAGAAAACAAACCCATGTGACGCGTTCGTCCAATCAGCTGCCAGTTTTAATTTCTTGGGCGCCCCCTGCTGCTATGGAGACGCATTACATCTCGTCTCTTCGGTGAGTTCTGAGGAACTTTTTGGACCGACTCGGGGAGACCGATCAGTCCCACTGGCTTTACTGCCGTCTGATTGGCCGGCTGGTTGGTGTGTCTGCAGCTTAAAGGAGAACGCTGACACTTTGAGGCCAATCAAACGTCTCGTCTAGCTTCAGAGGCTGCGTAGTGTTATCGTTTAACACCTGAGAGTAATCGGACAAAGAGCCTGGACGGGGCGCGGGTGTGGATTCTGTCTCTCGGTCCTCCCTGAGAGAACAAGACAATCACTAATGTTTTTGGATGTTTTCGAGACGCTACCGTCTCACCTGCTGTGTACTAACTCCAGAGTTAAACTGATTTCACTTTGAGCACAAAAAAATGCTCCCGTTAAAGGAATAGTTTAGATATTTTGCTGAATGTTGATTGATGCCACTCTCATGTCTGCAGTCAGGGTTCAAAATTAACTTTTTGTCCACCAGCCAAATGGCTAATGAATGTTAAAATACTACCAGGCACTCAAAAGTTCACCATTGTTTGTTTGTTTTTGTTTTTTTTGGCCACTTCCATATTTTACCAGCAACCCTGTCTGCAGTCGGTTAGTTCAACATTAAGACAGACGCCTTTAAATCCTCCATCAGCACTTCTAAAAGCTGTGTTAAGACCACATCATATCACGCTGGAGTCTTCCCGTCACTGGACATTAGGGATGCACCGAATCCAGATTTTTGGGGGTTCGGCTGAATACTGAATCCACTGGTTGAGATTGTGCTGACTCCTCCTCCCATCCTCAGTCCATGAACACAGTAAACACATGAATGAAGTTGAATTCACACGCTCTTTTCACATCATAGGAAAGCACATCGCTGTCGCCAGATGAGTGACCATTTAGTTTGGCAAATTTTCGCTAACCGGTGTATGATGAAGGCACGTTGGGTGGGTGAAATCAGAAAGCTAACGTTAGCTAACGAGCAGCAGTTCGGTCGCACCAATTTTTATTAGCTGAAACTGTCCTTCCTTTGCCGTACCTGAAGTTGCTGCATTCTGGCTGCTGTCTGGAGATTCCTTCATGCACAACTCGTATTTTTTCAGATGCCTCATGCCAGATGTTGTAACAGCGGCCATGTTGTGTATAGTTTAGGGTCCTCGCCACCACCAGACCAATCGGCATTGAACAGATTGAACATGTAGCTGGACTTGAATGGCCTTCTTTTGACTGAAAGTACTGCCAAACAACTTTTTCTGCTCACCAGATCCATGTCCACTTTCTCACAGCTTACTGCTCACCAGATCCATGTCCACTTTCTCACAGCTTACTGCTCCCCAGATCCATGTCCACTTTCTCACAGCCTACTGCTCACCAGATCCATGTCCACTTTCTCACAGCCTACTGCTCCCCAGATCCATGTCCACTTTCTCACAGCCTACTGCTCACCAGATCCATGTCCACTTTCTCACAGCCTACTGCTCCCCCAGATCCATGTCCACTTTCTCACAGCCTACTGCTCACCAGATCCATGTCCACTTTCTCACAGCCTACTGCTCACCAGATCCATGTCCACTTTCTCACAGCCTACTGCTCACCAGATCCATGTCCACTTTCTCACAGCCTACTGCTCCCCAGATCCATGTCCACTTTCTCACAGCCTACTGCTCACCAGATCCATGTCCACTTTCTCACAGCCTACTGCTCCCCAGATCCATGTCCACTTTCTCACAGCTTACTGCTCCCCAGATCCATGTCCACTTTCTCACAGCCTACTGCTCACCAGATCCATGTCCACTTTCTCTCAGCCTACTGCTCCCCAGATCCATGTCCACTTTCTCACAGCCTACTGCTCACCAGATCCATGTCCACTTTCTCACAGCCTACTGCTCCCCAGATCCATGTCCACTTTCTCACAGCTTACTGCTCCCCAGATCCATGTCCACTTTCTCACAGCCTACTGCTCACCAGATCCATGTCCACTTTCTCTCAGCCTACTGCTCCCCAGATCCATGTCCACTTTCTTACAGCTTACTGCTCCCCAGATCCATGTCCACTTTCTCACAGCCTACTGCTCACCAGATCCATGTCCACTTTCTCACAGCCTACTGCTCACCAAATCCATGTCCACTTTCTCACAGCTTACTGCTCCCCAGATCCATGTCCACTTTCTCACAGCCTACTGCATTGAAAGCTCCACCTACGTAAACACCTTCCCGTAATCAACGGCGCCGTCACTACGAATACCAGCGTTGCGCGCCGAGTTCAAGCGTAGGGTTCGGTTCCCTGGGAACACATTCTAAGGTTCAGCAGAAACCCAACCCCGTCAAAAAGCCCAATATTCAGCCCAATCCTGGATTCGGTGCATCCCTAGTTCAAATATTACAAGGCACTCAACAGTTCACCATTGTTTTTTTTTTGGCCACTTCCATATCTGTCTGCAGCTGGTTAGCTTGGTTTAAGATAAAGACGTGTGTGTGTGTGTGTGTGTGTGTGTGTGTGTGTGTCCGTGTGTCCGTGTCCATCAGCACTTCTAAAAGCTGTGTTAAGCTAAAAAGTTAAGACCACATATCACGCTGGAGTCTTCTGGTCACATAACCCCAAATGTTGTTTTTTGTCCAGATGTAACAAGCCAGATATGGAGGCTTGTCAGCGAGCTTTAGAGGGTTGTTACTTTTGGACAGAGCCAGTAGTAGCTGTTTCACCTTTTTATGCTAAGCTAAGCTAAGCTTACCTGCTACAGCTTCAAGTTTAAACACTGGACGAGGATGTGAACATACGCATGTTTCCCCAGAATGGCAATAGAGTCTTCCCTCTCTGCGGGATCCAGTGCTTTTAAAGCCTCAGCTCACCTGAAACCTGCTCACCTGAGTACCCAGGTCAGATCAGCTGCTCTGGAGACTACCTGACACAGAGGACCCAGGTCAGATCAGCTGCTCTGGAGACTACCTGACACAGAGGACCCAGGTCAGATCAGCTGCTCTAGAGACTACCTGACACAGAGGACCCAGGTCAGATCAGCTGCTCTGGAGACTACCTGACACAGAGGACCCAGGTCAGATCAGCTGCTCTGGAGACTACCTGAAACAGAGGACCCAGGTCAGATCAGCTGCTCTGGAGACTACCTGAAACAGAGGACCCAGGTCAGATCAGCTGCTCTGGAGACACATTCAGACCATCAGAGAATTTTCTGATGATGTTCAAATATTTTCACTTTACGGTTTTCTACTTTTTCTGACAATTAGGAGCCTCTATTTTAAATGTACTGTTCTTACTGTTTATTTAAATAAAGTTGTACATGTAGGGATTAAAGAAGAGTCTCTTTTGTACTGTTAGCGTCACAGGGACTTTAGTGAAACCCGTCAGGAGAAAATATTTGTTATTGTTCAATTTAGGGATGTCCCGATTCTGATCACAGTATCGGATGAAGTCATTAAGTCTTAGTCCAGCGTTCTTTACAGAAACAGATTACTCCAATTCTCCACCAGGAAACCACCACTTTCCCACAGCCTTATGTGGGACCATAGGGCTGTGGGACCATAGGGCTGTGGGACCATAGGGCTGTGGGACCATAGCGCTGTGGGACCATAGGGCTGTGGGACCATAGGGCTGTGGGACCATAGGGCTGTGGGACCATAGGACTGTGGGACCATAGGGCTGTGGGACCATAGGGCTGTGGGACCATAGCGCTGTGGGACCATAGGACTGTGGGACCATAGGGCTGTGGGACCATAGGGCTGTGGGACCATAGGGCTGTGGGAACATAGGGCTGTGGGACCATTGGGCTGTGGGAACATAGGGCTGTGGGACCATAGGGCTGTGGGAACATAGGGCTGACCCCGACTCAATGATTGATTACTGGAGAAACCTACATGCATAGATTCATCACCAACCAATAGAAAGGTTAACGGTAGTGAAGTCTCCTCTGAAGGACTCTGCAAAACTGATAAGAAGACTGACAGCTTTAATCTGAGAGGAACAGAAACCACAGTCCTACAATCTGGAATCTGTCAGCAGCTTCTTATCAAACCATCACTTTCATAGAAGTTAACGGCAGTTCACAGAGTTTAAATATCTTTAACGGAGCGATCAGCGACAGAGAATCAGGCTGTTTTTCCTACTTTAGTTCTGTAAAACGTCGTCATAAGAGGGGCCGGGAGATACGTCCTGGCAAGGTGGCTGCAGAAGCCTACAACCAAGATGGCCGCCAGCCTAGAACTACAACAACCAGGTCACCAGCACATGAAGACAGCTGTCAGCGATGGAGGAGGTGATGGTATGAAATAAAACAGGGAAACCTTTGAATGAAATAAATGTTATTTGCATTCTCTCTCCACTTCTCTTCTTGCTCCTTTGCCTCCTTCCCCTGGTTTCTATCCATTGACCTCTGATCTACTTTCTGATCCATCATCACCATTATTTAAATCACTTTAACCCTTGTGTTGTCTTATCACTATACCCTATGTTTTTGAAGACTTTCCAGATGTTTTTGTCCCTTTTTTCAAAGTTTTTGAAGCCCTTTTCTACGTTATTTCATCAGTTATTTTCTTTAAAAATAAAAAGTCACAGTATAGTATGTCGAAAAATTCGTAAAGTCATAGTATAGTATGATGAAAAAGTCATAAAAAAGTCATAGTATAGTATGTTGAAAAAGTCATAAAAAAGTCATAGTATAGTATGTTGAAAAAGTTATAGAAAGTCATAGTATAGTATGTCGAAAAAGTGATAAAAGGTCATAGTATAGCAACAGCAGAATACCTCGGATAATATCTGATGCCAACATAGATTTAATAATATTACAAAAATAGAATAAGGATAGCAAGTTTATTATTCATTTAAATATAATACAGGCATATATCGACAGTTAATACAGTTATGTTAAGATCTATTTGTTAGTTTACAGCTCTATTATTCAGACTGCAGACAAGACATGTTGACAGAAGTACAACAAACATTATAAAGACTTTAAATGATGGGAATTACATTAAAATGTTGATGGATACCAGCGCATATTGGTATCAAAGGAAATGAAAGTGTAGATAAGGTTGCAAAGGAGGCTGCAAACATAATGACATAATGGATTTTGGTTATTTGGTTTCAGCAAAACAGAAGTTAAAAGCATTATTAAACAGAGATTGAAGGAAAGGTGGCAAAAGCAATGGAGAGGAGGAGAGGAAAGGAGGATGGTTTTACAGAAGAAAAGGAAAGTGGAAGAAATGAGAAAATAGCATCACGGCGAAGGTTTGAATAGACGTGATTAAACAGCTCGTTTAAGCCTTGTGTTGTCCTCAGGTTAAATTTGACCCATTTTCAATATTTTTTATATCAGAAATATGGGTTTCTTTCAGCCAAACTGCCCAAAAATAATTGTTTAAATGGTTTCAAAACAGTATTTGGACTAAACTTTGACATCAACCAGTCTGTGATTCTCTCAACACCCTCTGATCTTAACTATTAGTCATAATAATTCAGAATTTCGGTTGTTATAATGTAATATACATTAAGTTTATTGATGATGAGTTAAAAAAGGCGTTGGAAAAAAAAAGTGACAAAACTTTTTTAAAAATATCAAAAAAACAACACCAAACACAAGAACATAAAGTTAATTTTCAATTTGGACCCAGAAGTTCATGGTCGACAGGAAGACAGCACATTGTTTAAAATAAGTCAGTATAATACAGGAACATGTGATCACTGTGGGCTAGAAGAAATAATAAAGCACATTCTAGTTTAGGCTACTGTCCCAAGGATGACAAAAGGCAATTCATTCTACATTTCTCAAAGATAAAAGCAGCATACAGTGTTTTTTGATAGATAGGCTATTTTACAAAACTCATAAAATTAGTTTTATCAATTTGAATATATTAGACACATTATTATGATTGAGTAGATATTTTTTTTTTCATGTTGTGATCCCACTCCAGACCAGCTGATGGCGATAATTCACCCAAACCTCTGGGAACTAACCGCCAATAGAGCTCAAAGAAGAAGAAGAACCAACAGCAGGAAAAACTAATACATTGGAATTAATGTTCCACTGGGGGAGGGTGAAGCCAAATCCATAATTAAATCTGAAAGTATACAAAAATGGCTAAATGAATGGGAGGCAGAGTTTAATGCTAGACACTAGGCCTATACCTTACTGTGCTGATTTTAAACAGAAGGGAAGAAGTGGTCTATATACCAGACTTAGATTAGGTCACACAGGACTGAATGCTACCTTACACATGGTAATGGATTATGTATGGAATGCCAAGACAAAGAAGATGTAGAACATGTACTTTTTGCATGTGAGAAATATAATGATAATAGAATAAACTGGCAGGAAATGGAAGGAAATAACTCAATACATGATATGCTTGAAGAAAACGGAGATACTTGAAGCTTTATTTATTTTTCTGAATAATACTGGTATAATGAAAATATTATTTTTTTTATTAATTCAAGCCTAGACTGGTGTTACACACTCCTGTACAGTTGGTGGCGGTATAATACAAAAGTAGTAATCTGCCAAAAAGAAGAAGAACCAGCAGCAGGAAGTGCCTGTCAACCCTGGTCCTGTTCATTGGTCCTGTTCCTGTTGCAGTCTTTCTAGCGAACTGAATTCCCTTTTCTAACCCAGTTCATGTGTAATGTGTCTGATTATAAAGCGGTTTTAATGAGTCCATCTTACTGACAAGACCCTGCAGCAGCGGTGTGTTTACGTCCAGTCGGCCCGCTCCAACATGGCGGCGGTAGACGTGGAGGATGAGAGTATTTTGGCGTCGATCTTTAAGGACAGCTTCCCGGACAGCTGGAAGGACAACCCGGACTTTGCGACCTACCTGTCCGAGCTGAGCTCCTTCGGGCTGGAGAAGCTGAGCCGGGAGCCGGAGCGGCTCGCGGAGGAGCGGGCTCAGATCCTGCAGCAGACCCGGGAGCTGGCCTTCTCCAACTACCAGACCTTCATCCGGACCGCGGACTGCACCCAGCACATCTACCGGGACTTCGGCCGGGTGGAGGGCAGCGTGTCCCGGCTGCTGGACAAGCTGCCCGGCTTCGGGGAGAGATGCAGGTCAGTCCGCGATGGAGGAGTTTAATTAACGACAGGTGTCGAAGAGATGGTGTAGTCTACGTATACCTGCCGATACCTGCCGATACCTGCCGATACCTGCGTAATCACGTAGACTCAACTACTGGCAAAAAGTGATCGCTGTCTGCAGCAGTGGCCACATTATAAACAATCCAGTCCTTGTCCCACTTGCCAAAAAGTTATCAGCTTATAGATGTATACATACATACATACATACATACATAAACACATACATAAACATACATACATACATAAACATACATACATACATACATAAACACATACATAAACACATACATAAACAAACATACATACATACATAAACATACATACATACATACATAAACACATACATAAACACACACACATACATACATACATACATAAACATACATACATACATACATACATAAACACACACACATACATACATACATAAACACACACATACATACATATATATACATACATAAACGCACACACACACGTGTGTATATATATATATATATATACACACACACACACATACATACATACATACATACATACATACATACATACACACACACATACATACATACACACATAAATACATAGCTATGTATGTATTTATCTATAGATTGATACATCATCAATGAAATCAAGTGATTTTGAGGCAGAAACTAAATTTCTGTAGGAGCTGAAAACACTTTTTTGCCAATTTCAAAAGTGTATATTATGGGTTGTATTTCTCCTCTTAAAAATGTTTTTCAACAGCTGAAGCGTTCTGAGTTAGCTAAAATCTGTCAGATAAGCCTTATTAGTACTGTACTTGACTATTTCTACTTTCTGCTACTACCTACTTGGACTCCACATCTCTAATCTGGCAGCTTTACAGATTCAGATTATTAAAATAAAACATAACCAGCTAATAAATGATGATGCATTATTATAGATTAAAGTACCCAGCAGTGTATAAAGTCATTAAAATGAGCTCCACCTTCATTAGCTGCAACATTAAAGTCATCAACACATCAACTAACTTTCATAATGATCTTTTTAAGGTGCCCTGCCATACAAAACCGTTTCTACTTGTATTTTCTTTAAATATGTCAGGTCCATATGTGTTTGTGTTATATATATTATGTATATAACCCAATCGTTAGCCTATTGTTATAAAAGCGTCCGCTACGGAGCCATAACGTGAGCTACGAGGTAATGGAGCCTTTTATACATTGTCGTGTTTCTTTAGAAATAAACAACAGACAAATAGAGTCTTTAAACGCTTCAGATGTGAAGTTATTCACTGTCAAAGTGATGTCAGAATCAATTTTTCAATTCAATTTTATTTCTATAGCACGTTTAAAAACAACCTTAACATGCTCCAAAAGCAACGAAACAATAAACCCAAACAAAGCACGATGTACAATACAAAATAACTGACAGTAGAAAAAGAATAAGGTCAATAATGTCAAGATATCAAAGCTCAACTTGAATTGAAAGCCAATGAATAATAGTGGGTCTTAAGCATGGACTTGAACGTTTCAATGGTCCGAGCTGTTTTTACATGAACAGGTAAACTATTCCAGAGGTTTGGATCAGCCACTGAAAAGGCTCGGTCACCTTTGGTTCTTAACCTGGATCTGGGCACATCGAGGAGCATGTGCCCAATCAATGGGAGTCAATGGGATGCTAACGGGAGGTAGCATCAGAATGTCGCCTTAGGAGGTTTGAGTCCTGAAGCGAAGCTTACCCCCCCCTTTGCTCTAACCGAAGGCGTTTGTGTCATCAGGGGCTTCGTGAAGGAGGCGGAGGAGATCGGAGCCAGCCGGCGGATGAACAGCCTCACGCTGAACCGGCACACGGAGATCCTGGAGATCCTGGAGATCCCGCAGCTCATGGACACCTGCGTCCGCAACGGCTACTACGAGGAGGCTCTGGAGCTGGCGGCGTACGCCAAGAGGCTGGAGAAGAAGCACGCCACGCTGCCCGTCATCCAGGTGAGCCCGACACAGTCGTTTCTTTCCGCCTTTCCAAAGTCCAAGACCCAAGCGGAAAGGTGTCAACAATGGATTAAGCGGTGTGGGAGACCCCACTCACAGCTAAATGCCTCGAAGATTAACAAGCATAGCAACATATGTCTGCTCCAAGGTAAGTAAAGCTAGCGAGCTAACTTACATCAATTATCAATAAGTAGTTTAAGTAACTAAGTACATAACAGATACAATCTGTAAAACTGGACTTAAGTTAACAGTTGTGGTTCTATATAACGTTATTATCGAAAGTAGTAAAGTTAGAACATTAGATACTTTATTATTCCGTAGGAAATTCAGGCAGCCTGATAGCTGTTAGCCTGTCAAGCACACGTTGCTATGGACACAGATAATTTAGTCATTGAACACATCCCTCCACTGTATATTGCAGCCCTTTCTGTCGTGCCCTGGAGGATATGTCTGCTGCATTACTCCAAAACCAAACTCATTTTCCCAGAGGGCCACACTGGAAAAAAAGAATTTATTATATATTATTGCATGTCTCCTATAGTCTTCTCACTTACAGCTCGGTCGACATAAAGCCCCAAAAATGTAACTTAGCCATCAAAGAAAAAAGTGACACAAGAATATCGGGGAAAAAAACGTCAAAAAATGCGACAAAAACATCTGAAAAAGGGGCAAAAATGCTGAAAAAACACCAACAGTGTTAGCAAAAGTGACAAAAACTAGTTGAGCCAAAATGTATTATGAACCTAAATTGATATGCGGGCCGGATAAAAATGTGTGAGGGGCCGGATTTGGCCCCCGGGCCTTGAGTTTGGCACATGTGACTTATAGGGCTGCCACATCTTAGTCGATTAGTCGACTAATCAGTGGTTTTGGTCTTAGTCGACTAAGATTTCTTTAGTCAATTAGTCATTTTTTATGCTTATTCATGCTTAATTACTCATTTCCAAGAAACTTCTGAGCACATTTATGGTAAACACAAGATTTAAAGTGGTGCTTCTGCAGGATTAATTGTGGAGAAACTCAGTTTTACAGATGGTTAATTAACTACATTTATATTGTGCTTTTCTAGTCTTAACCACCTCTCAAAGCTCACAGCTCTGTCGATTAAATCAACTAATCGATTAGTCGACTAAATCCTATAAGTGTTAGTCGACTAAGAATTTCTTTAGTCGAGGACAGCCCTACTTATGTCATATCACGATATTACGATATCCAAAATCCCCCAAAAAAGACGATACCTAGTCTTAAATCACGATATTGATGTAATATCGATGTATTGCCCAGCCCTAACCCTGTTGACATGGCAATAAAGTATTGAACTTGAACTCGAATTTAGCTGATTGCATTCTTTCGATGTGAGAGTATTTCTTATTACTATTGACAGTTATTTGTAATATGTTTTAATATTGTGTGTGCACCTGCCCGGGGACTGCAGATGGAAACTAAGCTAATTAGCTAACTCTGGTACAAAACATCTTTTCGTAAGATTAATGTATTTTGTACATTGTCCCTGACAAATAAACTAATAAAATAAATAAATAAAGAGCGATGACTGGGACCCTGATCTCTCCCTGCAGGGGATCGTGCGTGAGGTGCGCCAGTCGACCCAGCTGATGCTCAACCAGCTGTTGCAGCAGCTGCGCAGTAACTCCCAGCTGCCGGCGTGCTTGCGCGTGATTGGCTACCTGCGGCGCATGGACGTGTTCACGGAGGCGGAGCTACGGGTCAAGTTCCTGCAGGCGCGCGGCACCTGGCTGCACTCCATCCTCGCCGCCGTCGCCGACGACGACCCCTACTTCCACATCACCAAGACGATCGAGGCGTGCCGGGTGCACCTGTTCGACATCATCACGCAGTACCGAGCCGTCTTCTCCGACGACGAGCCAGCGGCGCCGCCGCCGCCGCCGCACGCCACGGGGCAGCTCGCCGTCAACGAGGCCGCCATCTTCCACGGCTGGGTGGTGCAGAAGGTGTGAACTCTCTCTCTATCGTTCTCTCTATCGTTCTCTCTATCGTTCTCTCTCTATCGTTCTCTCTCTATCGTTCTCTCTCTATCGTTCTCTCTATCGTTCTCTCTCTATCGTTCTCTATCGTTCTCTATCGTTCTCTCTATCGTTCTCTCTCTATCGTTCTCTCTCTATCGTTCTCTATCGTTCTCTCTATCGTTCTCTCTATCGTTCTCTCTATCGCTCTCTCTCTATCGTTCTCTATCGCTCTCTCTCTATCGCTCTCTCTCTATCGCTCTCTCTCTATCGTTCTCTCTCGCTCTCTCTCTATCGCTCTCTCTCTATCGCTCTCTCTCTATCGTTCTCTCTCTATCGCTCTCTCTCTATCGTTCTCTCTCTATCGTTCTCTCTCTATCGTTCTCTCTCTATCGTTCTCTCTATCGCTCTCTCTCTATCGTTCTCTATCGCTCTCTCTCTATCGTTCTCTCTCTATCGTTTTCTCTCTATCGTTCTCTATCGTTCTCTCTATCGTTTTCTCTCTATCGTTCTCTATCGTTCTCTCTCTATCGTTCTCTCTCTATCGTTTTCTCTCTATCGTTCTCTATCGTTCTCTCTATCATTTTCTCTCTATCGTTCTCTATCGTTCTCTCTCTATCGTTCTCTCTATTGTTCTCTATCGTTCTCTCTCTATCGTTCTCTCTATCGTTCTCTATCGTTCTCTATCGTTCTCTCTCTATCGTTTTCTCTCTATCGTTCTCTATCGTTCTCTATCGTTCTCTATCGTTCTCTCTCTATCGTTCTCTCTATTGTTCTCTATCGTTCTCTCTCTATCGTTCTCTCTATCGTTCTCTCTATCGTTCTCTATCGTTCTCTCTCTATCGTTCTCTCTCTATCGTTCTCTCTCTATCGTTCTCTATCATTCTCTCTATCGCTCTCTCTCTATCGTTCTCTATCGTTCTCTATCGTTCTCTCTCTATCGTTCTCTCTATCGTTCTCTCTCTATCGTTCTCTCTCTATCGTTCTCTCTATCGTTCTCTCTCTATCGTTCTCTATCGCTCTCTCTATCGTTCTCTATCGCTCTCTCTCTATCGTTCTCTATCGCTCTCTATCGTTCTCTATCGTTCTCTCTCTATCGTTCTCTCTCTATCGTTCTCTATCGCTCTCTATCGTTCTCTATCGTTCTCTCTCTATCGTTCTCTATCGTTCTCTATCGTTCTCTATCGTTCTCTCTATCGCTCTCTATCGTTCTCTATCGTTCTCTCTCTATCGTTCTCTATCGCTCTCTATCGTTCTCTATCGTTCTCTCTCTATCGTTTTCTTTCTATCGTTCTCTCTCTATCGTTTTCTCTCTATCGTTCTCTATCGTTCTCTCTATCGTTTTCTCTCTATCGTTTTCTCTCTATCGTTCTCTATCGCTCTCTCTCTATCGTTCTCTATCGTTCTCTCTCTATCGTTCTCTCTCTATCGTTCTCTATCGTTCTCTCTCTATTGTTCTCTCTATCGTTCTCTCTCTATCGTTCTCTATCGTTCTCTCTATCGCTCTCTATCGTTCTCTATCGCTCTCTCTCTATCGTTCTCTATCGTTCTCTCTCTATCGTTCTCTATCGCTCTCTATCGTTCTCTCTATCGTTCTCTCTATCGTTCTCTCTATCGTTCTCTATCGTTCTCTCTATCGTTCTCTCTATCGTTCTCTATCGTTCTCTCTCTATCGTTCTCTATCGTTCTCTATCGTTCTCTCTATCGTTCTCTATCGCTCTCTCTCTATCGTTCTCTATCGTTCTCTCTCTATCGTTGTCTATCGCTCTCTATCGTTCTCTCTCTATCGTTTTCTCTCTATCGTTCTCTATCGTTCTCTCTCTATCGTTCTCTATCGTTCTCTATCGTTCTCTATCGTTCTCTCTCTATCGTTCTCTCTATCGCTCTCTATCGTTCTCTATCGTTCTCTCTCTATCGTTCTCTATTGTTCTCTCTCTATCGTTCTCTCTATCGCTCTCTCTCTATCGTTCTCTCTATCGTTCTCTCTCTATCGTTCTCTATCGCTCTCTCTATCGCTCTCTCTCTATCGTTCTCTATCGTTCTCTCTCTATCGTTCTCTCTATCGCTCTCTCTCTATCGTTCTCTATTGTTGTCTCTCTATCGTTCTCTATCGTTCTCTCTCTATCGCTCTCTCTCTATCGTTCTCTCTATCGCTCTCTCTCTATCGTTCTCTCTATCGCTCTCTCTCTATCGTTCTCTCTATCGCTCTCTCTATCGTTCTCTATCGCTCTCTCTATCGTTCTCTCTATCGCTCTCTCTCTATCGTTCTCTATCGCTCTCTCTCTATCGCTCTCTCTCTATCGTTCTCTATCGCTCTCTCTCTATCGTTCTCTATCGCTCTCTATCGTTCTCTATCGTTCTCTCTATCGCTCTCTCTATCGTTCTCTATCGTTCTCTCTATCGCTCTCTCTCTATCGTTCTCTCTATCGCTCTCTCTCTATCGTTCTCTATCGCTCTCTCTATCGCTCTCTCTCTATCGTTCTCTATCGTTCTCTCTATCGCTATCTATCGCTCTCTCTCTATCGCTCTCTCTATTGCTCTCTATTGCTCTCTATCGTTCTCTATCGCTATCTATCGCTCTCTCTATCGCTCTCTATCGTTCTCTCTATCGCTCTCTATCGTTCTCTCTATCGTTCTCTCTATCGCTCTCTCTATCGCTCTCTCTATCGCTCTCTATCGCTCTCTTTATCGTTCTCTATCGCTCTCTATCGCTCTCTCTCTATCGTTCTCTATCGTTCTCTCTCTATCGTTCTCTCTATCGCTCTCTCTCTATCGTTCTCTATCGTTCTCTCTCTATCGCTCTCTCTATCGCTCTCTCTATCGTTCTCTATCGTTCTCTATCGCTCTCTCTATCGCTCTCTCTATCGCTCTCTATCGCTCTCTTTATCGTTCTCTATCGTTCTCTATCATTCTCTATCGCTCTCTCTATCGCTCTCTCTATCGCTCTCTCTATCGCTCTCTCTATCGCTCTCTTTATCGTTCTCTATCGTTCTCTATCATTCTCTATCGCTCTCTCTCTGTATTGCTCTCTCTATCGCTCTCTCTATCGCTCTCTCTATCGCTCTCTCTATCATTCTCTATCGCTCTCTTTATCGTTCTCTATCGTTCTCTATCATTCTCTATCGCTCTCTCTATCGCTCTCTTTATCGTTCTCTATCGTTCTCTATCATTCTCTATCGCTCTCTCTATCGCTCTCTTTATCGTTCTCTATCGTTCTCTATCATTCTCTATCGCTCTCTCTATCGCTCTCTCTATCGCTCTCTTTATCGTTCTCTATCGTTCTCTATCATTCTCTATCGCTCTCTCTATCGCTCTCTCTATCGCTCTCTGTCTGTCGTTCTCTCTCGGTCTCTCTCTCTCCCCTTCTCTCTCTCTCTCTCTCTCTCTCCCTCCCTCCCTGTCTCCCCTTCTCTCATTCATCTCATAGCATTTATAACGGCCAATAAATGAAAATTTAAAAAATAAAATCATTTCTGTCCCTTACTCCCCCCCCCCTTGTGTGTCTAAGGTGTCAGAGTTCCTGTTGACGTTGGAGCGAGACCTTGAGCGTGGCGTGGGGGGGCGCCTGGACTCCCTGCTGGGCCAGTGCATGTACTTCGGTCTGTCCTTCAGCCGCGTCGGCGCCGACTTCCGTGGCCAGCTGGCGCCCGTGTTCCAGCGCGTGGCGGCCGAGACGTTCGGCCGCGCGGTGAACGAGGCGGCCGAGCAGTTCCAGGACGACATGAACGTGTACGCGCTCATCGCCCTCCCCTCGGCGCTGGGCGGCAGCACCCCCCACGCCGGGGTCGTGGCGCCAGGCGGCCAGCCCGGCGCGCTGCAGCCGCCCATGGCGCTGCTGGACTTCCAGCCGCTGGCGTGCTTCCTCAACAACATCCTGATGGCCTTCAATGACCTGAGGCTCTGCTGCCCCGTCGGGCTGGCCCAGGACATCACCGCTCGGCTACAGGGGGGTCTGGACACGGTAAGGCCACTGGG
Organism: Perca flavescens; assembly: GCF_004354835.1. Taxonomy (NCBI): domain Eukaryota; kingdom Metazoa; phylum Chordata; class Actinopteri; order Perciformes; family Percidae; genus Perca; species Perca flavescens. The sequence continues at coordinate 44,519,395 of NC_041331.1, forward strand.
GGGGGTCTGGACACGGTAAGACCACTGGGGGTCTGGACACGGTAAGGCCACTGGGGGGTCTGGACACAGTAAGGCCACTGGGGGTCTGGACACGGTAAGGCCACTGGGGGGGGTCTGGACACGGTAAGGCCACTGGGGGGTCTGGATATGGTAAGGCCTCCTAAAGACACTAGAGGGGGTCTGGACATGGTAAGGCCTCCTAAAGACACTGGGGGGGTCTGGACACGGTAAGGTCTCCTAAAGACACTAGGGGGGGTCTGGACACGGTAAGGCCTCTTAAAGACACTAGGGGGTCTGGACACGGTAAGGTCTCCTAAAGACACTAGGGGGGGTCTGGACACGGTAAGGTCTCCTAAAGACACTAGGGGGGGTCTGGACACGGTAAGGCCTCCTAAAGACACTACGGGGGTCTGGACACGGTAAGGCCTCCTAAAGACACTTGGGGGGGTCTGGACACGGTAAGGCCTCCTAAAGACACTGGGGGTCTGGACACGGTAAGGTCTCCTAAAGACAATAGGGGGGTCTGGACACGGTAAGGTCTCCTAAAGACACTAGGGGGTCTGGACACGGTAAGGCCTCCTAAAGACACTAGGGGGGTCTGGACACGGTAAGGTCTCCTAAAGACACTAGGGGGGTCTGGACACGGTAAGGTCTCCTAAAGACACTAGGGGGGTCTGGACACGGTAAGGCCTCTAAAGACACTAGGGGGGTCTGGACACGGTAAGGTCTCCTAAAGACACTAGGGGGGGTCTGGACACGGTAAGGTCTCCTAAAGACACTAGGGGGGTCTGGACACGGTAAGGCCTCCTAAAGACACTAGGGGGGGTCTGGACACGGTAAGGCCTCCTAAAGACACTGGGGGGTCTGGACACGGTAAGGTCTCCTAAAGACACTAGGGGGGTCTGGACACGGTAAGGCCTCCTAAAGACACTAGGGGGGTCTGGACACGGTAAGGCCTCCTAAAGACACTGGGGGTCTGGACACGGTAAGGTCTCCTAAAGACACTAGGGGGGGTCTGGACACTGTAAGGTCTCCTAAAGACACTAGGGGGGGTCTGGACACGGTAAGGCCTCCTAAAGACACTAGGGGGGTCTGGACACGGTAAGGCCTCCTAAAGACACTAGGGGGGGGTCTGGGGGGTCTCCTAAAGAGGGGGGTCTGGACACGGTAAGGCCTCCTAAAGACACTAGGGGGGTCTGGACACGGTAAGGTCTCCTAAAGACACTAGGGGGTCTCCTAAAGACACTAGGGGGTCTGGACAGGTAAGGCCTCCTAAAGACACTAGGGGGGTCTGGACACGGTAAGGCCTCCTAAAGACACTGGGGGGGGTCTGGACACGGTAAGGCCTCCTAAAGACACTAGGGGGGGTCTGGACACGGTAAGGCCTCCTAAAGACACTAGGGGGGGTCTGGACCTGGTAAGGCCTCCTAAAGACACTAGGGGGGTCTGGACACGGTAAGGCCTCCTAAAGACACTAGGGGGGGTCTGGACACGGTAAGGCCTCCTAAAGACACTGGTGGGGGTCTGGACACGGTAAGGTCTCCTAAAGACACTGGGGGTCTGGACACGGTAAGGCCTCCTAAAGACACTAGGGGGGGTCTGGACACGGTAAGGCCTCCTAAAGACACTGGGGGGGTCTGGACACGGTAAGGCCTCCTAAAGACACTGGGGGGTCTGGACACGGTAAGGCCTCCTAAAGACACTGGGGGGGTCTGGACACGGTAGGTCTCCTAAAGACACTGGGGGTCTGGACACTGTAAGGTCTCCTAAAGACACTGGGGGGGTCTGGACACGGTAAGGCCTCCTAAAGACACTGGGGGGGGTCTGGACACGGTAAGGCCTCCTAAAGACACTGGGGGGGTCTGGACACGGTAAGGTCTCCTAAAGACACTGGGGGGTCTGGACACGGTAAGGTCTCCTAAAGACACTGGGGGTCTGGACACGGTAAGGTCTCCTAAAGACACTGGGGGTCTGGACACGGTAAGGTCTCCTAAAGACACTAGGGGGGTCTGGACACGGTAAGGTCTCCTAAAGACACTAGGGTGGGTCTGGACACGGTAAGGCCTCCTAAAGACACTAGGGGGGGTCTGGACACGGTAAGGCCTCCTAAAGACACTAGGGGGGTCTGGACACGGTAAGGTCTCTTAAAGACACTAGGGGGGGTCTGTACACGGTAAGGCCTCCTAAAGACACTGGTGGGGGTCTGGACACGGTAAGGTCTCCTAAAGACACTGGGGGGGTCTGGACACGGTAAGGTCTCCTAAAGACACTGGGGGGTCTGGACACGGTAAGGCCTCCTAAAGACACTAGGGGGGGGTCTGGACACGGTAAGGCCTCCTAAAGACACTGGGGGTCTGGACACGGTAAGGCCTCCTAAAGACACTGGGGGTCTGGACACGGTAAGGTCTCCTAAAGACACTGGGGGGGTCTGGACACTGTAAGGTCTCCTAAAGACACTGGGGGGGTCTGGACATGGTAAGGCCTCCTAAAGACACTGGGGGGGGGTCTGGACACGGTAAGGTCTCCTAAAGACACTGGGGGTCTGGACACTGTAAGGTCTCCTAAAGACACTGGGGGGGTCTGGACACGGTAAGGTCTCCTAAAGACACTGGGGGGGTCTGGACACGGTAAGGTCTCCTAAAGACGCTAGGGGGGGTCTGAGGGAAAGAGGGAAAGAAGGAAAGAGACAGACCGAAGGACACTCTTCCGATCCCGAACCGGTACTTTCAAAATGATTGAGATTCCTAAACAGATTCTTAAAAATATGGCATTTTAAAAGTAGCCTACATTTATGGTAGCTAGCTAACTATAGACTACAGAGAGAGTAACTAGCTAACGGTAGACTACAGAGAGAGTAGCTAGCTAACGGTAGACTACAGAGAGAGTAACTAGCTAAGAGTAGCTAGCTAACGGTAGACTACAGAGAGAGTAGCTAGCTAACGGTAGACTACAGAGAGAGTAGCTAGCTAAGAGTAGCTAGCTAACGGTAGACTACAGAGAGAGTAGCTAGCTAAGAGTAGCTAGCTAACGGTAGACTACAGAGAGAGTAGCTAGCTAAGAGTAGCTAGCTAACGGTAGACTACAGAGAGAGTAGCTAGCTAACGGTAGACTACAGAGAAAGTGTGATATTTTTATGTCCGTTTCGGATCGACAGAGGGAAAATATTTCAGTCGACACACTAAGTGGAATCGAAATGAGGAACTGAAATTTGCGTTCTACTCCCGTCCGATTCCGTAGCCTGGTGAGACCGTCTTGATCTGGCGAACTCCAGTTTTCCTCTCGCAGATCAGTCTGGCATCTTGAGATAGAGAAAATTTGGAGACGTTTGCCAAACACACAGACACAGACACACAGGTTACGTCTTTATCGTTTTTCTCGTGATTTTTATGTGCCGTATATGGTTAATTTTGTCTTCTTTTTTTTAATGTTTTTGTTGCGTTTGACATTTTTTATCGCGGCCAGGACGATATGCTTTAGTTTTGATTTGATTGTTTATCTGAGTTGTTGAACGCTACCCAGCCCTGTGTGTTGACTTGTTGTTGTTGTTGTTGTTCTCGTCAGGTGACCCGGCAGATCGTGGCGTTTCACCGCGCCGAGGAGTCAGCGTTCAGCAGCCGAGAGAAGGAGCTGTTTGTTCACTTCTGCTGTTCGTACGCCGATGACCTGCTGCCGTTCCTTAACCGCTGCCTGCAGGTCCTGTTCCCTCCGGCTCAGCTCGCTCTCATCCTGGGTCAGCACCTTCAAAATATATAAATAAATAAATAAAATATATATATATATATATATATATATATATATATATATATATATATATATATATATATATCCAAATAACAGTCCTTCCAGAAATTTTTTACATTTTTTTTGTGATTGTTGCGGGCAAAAATCCTTGATTATGCGGCACGTTTTCTTAAAAAAATGCGATGGAATATGCTTTATATGATATTTATGCGATTTTATGCAATGAAATTTGCGGGAACTTGCAAAAACTGCAGTTTGATGAAAAAGGGAAGAAAAAGTGATTTTATTTTTATTTATTTTTTTATCTATTGATTTATTTTTTCCCAACAGCCTGCTTTTCGATGATGTTCACGTCGCGTAATTACATCACTTCATAACGTTCCCATGGCAACAGGGGCTAAATGGCTGCTCTTGTGTGAAGTAAACGCAACATTTTTCAACTTTCTGCTAAGATATATTATGTGACAATATTTAGCGCGGAAATCGGCAATTTATGCGGCGTATTTGAAAAAATGCAGACTCTGCATCAATATGCGGACTTTGGCTGATTATGCGTTGAATTATGCGATCGCAAAATCACGTTTTCCTGGAGGGACTGACATATAATTTGCTATATTCAACTACAAATGAGACCAGTGGTGTACTACTCTTGGCATGCTTCAGTCGTGAATGACATGTTAGTTCTCATTAGCTGAGCTGTTTCCAAAATTTTTATTTTGCTTTATTTATGACATTTTTGTCGCTTTTTATTTATTTATTTTTTTTTATAACTTTTTTGCAGATCTTTTTTTTGGGGACCTTTTTGTCACCTTTTGATGTTTTGGTTTCACATGTTTGTCGCCTTTTCAAGTTTTTTTTTTGGACAATTTATTTAGAATTTTTTGTCGCCTGTTTCAAGGGTTTTTGGGATCTTTTTTTTTTATTCAACGTTTTTTTTGTCGTCTTTCTGGAGCGTTTATTTATTTTTTATTTTTTTACATATTTGTCGCCTTTTTCCCCAAAAAATTTTGGACAATTTAATTGGAAGTTTTTGTCGCCTTTCGGGAGCGTTTTTTCGAGATTTTTGTCGCCCGTTTCAAGGATATTTTTGGCACTTTTTGTCGCCTTTTTAGAAAGTTTTTCAAGTTTCTTTTTGGACAATTCATTTCAAAGTTTTTGTCGTCTTTCTGGAGTGTTCTTTCAACATTTTTGTTACCTTTTTCAAGTTTATTTATTATTTTTTTGCATTAGTATTTGTCGCCTTTTTCTTTTTGTGTGTGTGTGTCAAACTCAGTTTCCCTAAGGGCCACACTGGAAATGACGATCACAGTAAGGGCCAGACACGTTGAGTTTAATGACTAAACATAAAAAAAGTCAATTAACTTTGTATTATTGCATGTCTCATATAGCTTTCTCCCATACAGTTTTAAAAAGCTTCTTAGCCATCGTAGAATTTAGCAAGTCATGAAAAACAAACCTTACATTTTAAAAAGCAGCCGACTCACCACAACCTGTTTCACAGCCTGAATATTAAAAAACTCTCTGCTTTTTTGGGGAATTCTCAGTCTCGAAGTCTGGAAAAGAAATTTGACATATTTGTCGCCATATTCAAGGTTTTTTTCTGGAAAAGTTATTTCAACGTTTTTGTCGTCTTTCTGGAGCGTTCTTTCGAGATTTTTGTTGCCTTTTTCAAGTTTTTATTTTTTTTAACATTTCAGTTTAGCTTATTTTTGTCGCCTTTTTTGACATATCTGTCGACTTTTTCAAGGTTTTTTTGGATGCCTTTGGGGAGTGTTTTTCCGAGGGTTTTGTCGCCCTATTCAAGGACTTTTTCTTCTCCAAGTCCAACTATCTAGCCAGTTCCCCAAAGTTAAGCTTGTGTTGCTATAGTTACTGAACTCTGTGTGCCTCTGCAGGAGTTCCTGCGACTCAGCTGCACCGGTACGGCGGTCTGGGCCGCATCGACCTCGCCTTCGTCCTGCAGCCGCTGGACTTCGTGCTGCCGCAGAGAGAGACGTTGGCGCCGGCGCCGGAGATCGATATCGCCGCCGAACTGGGCAGCCTGGCGTTTGACGCGCAACTCAAAGAAGCCGATCCGGGCGTCGCGGTGGAGGACGGGCGCCCCGAAACGCTGTCACCGCCGGCAACCCCGAGCGCTCGCAGAGACTCTGAGGAACGAGACGGAGATACGATACAGGATGAGGACTTCTCTTTGGACTGAAAGTCTGTGTTTTCTCTTCGGTTTCAGGAAGACTTGGGTGCACATATTTGGCGAAGGAATCCGGTATTTGAAAGAGGGTTTCTGGGTCTTTACTATCATTCTAGGGCTGTGCAATTAATCGAAATGTAATCGTGATTATGATTTTGGCTCCCAGTGATCACAAAAACAGAATAATGGAGAAAAACAATTATTTAGCTCATTATGCATGTTACATTTGCAAGTAAACTCATATTTTCTCTCGTGTTCTGAATGAAATAATAGTTTACAAAATATTAAGGCAATTTTCAGTTGTTTTTTTACTGTTGATTTATTTAACTTTTTCCAGTTTTTAAGTTCAATAACTGCAACATTTTTCCAGAAGTCAACGAGTAATTGTGTTAAATTATCGTGATTTCAATTTTGACCGAAATAATCGCGATTATATTTTTTTCCATAATCGAGCAGCCCTGTGATTCCCTGAAAGAACCGAGCAGACCGGACTTGTTGCACCGTCCACATCGTCTCCTAAACTTTACATCTGAGAGAGAGAGACAGAGAGACAGAGAGAGACAGAGAGAGAGAGAGAGAGAGAGAGAGAGAGAGAGAGAGAGAGAGAGAGACAGAGAGAGAGACAGAGAGACAGACATGTTTGTGGAAGACTTGTATAAACTACATTTAAATAAAGAAGTCATTTTCTACTATATATTTGTGTCTTGTTTTAAATACCTGTGTTAACTCACTAACGCTTTTTTTTTTCGATGCTTTTGGCACTTTTATTAAATGTTTTTGTCGCTTTTTTTAAATTCATGGCCTAATAAGCCTAATTTAAATGACATTACACCTAATTTTTAAGTAAAAAAAAAAGCAGAAATTATACATTATTTGGACTAATACTTAAGATCAGAGGATGTTGAACGGATCACAGCACATTTTTGCTGCTTTGTTTTTTACTTTTTGTCACCTTTTTCAAAAAATAAATTGACAATTTATTAGTTTGACATGTTTGTCGCCTTTTTTTTGGGACAATTTATTTCAAAGTTTTTGTCGCCTATTTCAAGGGTAGAGTCTGGATGGGGCCCGACACCGTTAAAATCAAATTTTTTTTCTCAAACTAATGACACATGTAGGCTACGTTTGTTTGTTTGGAAAGACCTTTTTTATTAAGCAACTGTAGGAAGGCATTCAGAAATGTCAACAGATGAGGTCATCCGTGCACACGGGGCAACAAGCGCACGTTAATCAGCTGTTAATCAAATGAATCAGCTGTTAAAATGTTCAGTGTGTTAACCTCTCCTGATCGCTTTGTTTCCGACTGTGACTTGTTACCTCCAGGTTACCCACGTTATAACATGAAGAACTCTGCTCCACTCTTCTGACCAGCTTCCACAGAGACACTTACACACACACACACACACACACAGAGACACCTAGACACACACAGAGACACACACAGAGCTCTCAAGTGTTACGTTAGACAGTCACTCATTTCGGTCTTTTGTCACACACTCCCGCCACACATTGTATTTCTCACGCGAAAAAACTATGTATAATATCCATATATGCCCCCGCGCCCAAAACGTCTCTGGCCGCGCCGCTCTCGCTGTGGAACCGGCAGGAATCAAGCGCTTCTCCACCTGGCACTTATCAGCCAATTAAAAAAAAAAAAGAAAGGGGCTACACAATAGCCAATCAGAAAAAAAAAGCACAATTGTATCTGGGTAACATTTAACGCAACAACCAATGAAAAAAAAAGCATATCCTGGAATTGTTTACGTGATTCTGCTACAACATCTTCCAGAAGGTTTGAGCACGGAGCTATGAACATGAGCCCAGAGTAAGTCATCTCCTGTTTTAATGTCATAACAAATTCACAACTTGTTTGACACAAACGATGACAACTTGAGAATGTTTCCCAGATAATTAGCATCAGTTTTTCATGAGTGTCTGTAACTTAGCCAACATTTTTACAGCCTCTTCCCTGACAACGCGTGCTCGACCAAGTAGTCAAGGCCTAGTCATATTTTCGTTATAACACAATGACTGACGTATTGTCACATTATAAACATCTCTCTCTCCAAATAGGCTTAATAATGTTATTATCACTAAATAAGTTAAAGTGTATTGCATAGTCGATGTTATAGGTCACTTTTAAAATCATGTCATATTTTATAATTATGTCCTGGCCGTGGATGCATTAATCAATTAATCATTGCATCTGTCTTCCAAAGATGTCAGGTAAAAAGCAATTAAGCATCCTCTCATTCAGCCTGGGAGGAAAACCCCCTAAAAAGGCCAGGATAGAGGATGCTGGCCAAGAGAAGGTGGCGAAAAGGGTAAGCCCATTTGAGGAGGAGACCCAGGAGGAGATGGTGCAGGTGGAAGAGGAAGAGACGGTGGAGGAGATGGCTCGGGTGTCAGAAGAGACCATCAAAACAAAAGGGAGAAAAGTACCAGGAGCAGCTACCTACAATAATGAATGGACCTCGAAATGGCCATTTATAACTGTAGGAAGCACCAGCTCCTATTACTGGTGCTCTATCTGCTGCCCAGAGACCTCCTGGGCCCATCAAGGTGTGCGGGGTGTGACGAGGCACATAGACAGTAAGGGGCATCAGGACCAACAGCAGGCACTGAAGTCAACCAGCACAGTCAAAAACTTCTACTTGCCAGTGACTGCAGACATGAATGTGCAAGAGCTCAAGGTACATAGCACATTACATCCAAAAGGTGGATTACAGTGTTCATGCATACGATTTTTCCTAAATAATACAACCAATTCTATGTTTTTGGCATATATGAGACATTCATCCATGACATGGACAGAATACTGCTCTGTAATGTATTTTTATTGTTACTAAAATTCATAGATTTTAATCGACATGGTTAAATCAGTGTTAACATTCAAATTTGTATTCATCATAGCTCTATCTTTTTTCATTGGTTTCTGTTGTAGACAAGGAGGGCCGAGGTGAAAGTTGCCATAGCAATGGTTCAACATAATGTTTCATTTGCTGTGGCTGACCATTTCAGCCCCGTGTACAGGGAATGCTTTAAAGACTCTCCCACAGCTCAAAATTTCAAGAGTTTCAGCACAAAAACTACGTCCATCATTAATCAAGCAGTTGCACCACATTATAGGAACGAGCTGGTGATGAAGATGAGGGAAAATCCCTTTACGCCGGTCACGGATGGCTCAAATGACACAGGTATACCTTTGACAGCTAAATTGCCTGTTTCCATTTCCTCATGTTCATGTCACACACACACTGAAATAATACATACATGCAGAGTTAGTTACACCATATTGTTACGGGACTAGAGAAGATGAACCCCTTAACTGTAAAGGTATTTGATACCACCAAAGTTGTGCACAGATTTCTCGACATGTGCACCACAAGTGGAAGAAGCTGTGGCACAGCTGATGTCATATATTAAAAAAAAAATCAACGATGTCCTGATAGAGCATAACATACCATGGAAAAATTGTGTCGGCCTGTCAGTTGAGTTAATGCCCCAGTTAACATTGGAGCCAAAAATTCAATTGCGGCAAAAATGCTTAAGGAAAATCCCAGCACTTACATTCATGGATGCCCCTGCCGTATAATATATATATATATATATATATATATATATATATATATATATATATATATATATATATAATATAATAACACTGCCAAAACATGCAGAGAAGATGTTTTTGGAAGTAAGTTTCAACATGTTTGCTTTCCATTAAATAGCTGTTAAGCTAAGGTGAAGTAAATCATTTGCTGTATAATGACATAATTAATACATCTTTGCGCTCTTTGTGGTTTGTAATTAAATTAGCTCCAGTGTCAAACACCCAAAATCGAGGAAAAGTTGGGTTAACTTTTTTTTTTTTCTTACATATTTTAGCAGAATTTTGTGTCTCCATGGCAGTGATTATATGGAAATGCTGCTGTGCATTTCTGTGAGGTGGCTGAGTTTGGAGATTGTGCATCACCCGCATTCTGCAGCGATATGGCCCACTCACCAGCAGAGGTGTCAAAAGTATTCACATTCATTACTCAAGTAGAAGTATAGATACTAGGGTTTGAAAAGACTTTTGTAGAAGTTGAAGTATCAACTCAAGCTTTTTACTTAAGTAAAAGTGTAAAAGTATTGGTTTCAAAACTACTTAAAGTATAAAAGTAAAAGTAATGTAAGTCAGAGATCTTCAACAGGGGGTCCTCAGAGTCATTGCAGGGGGGCCTCCAAATTATTGTACATTTTTGAGTCTTTAAAAAAAATTAAAATTAAAATGCCTTAACATAATTCCAACATATTATTAGCAAATATATATTCCCTCTGATGATAGGCTTACTGGCCTATAGGTAAGGTAGTCACTAAGATATCAGCCCCCAGATACAGTTAATCCTAGATTTACTGTGCCACATACAGTATGTCACATACAGTATGTAACATTAAAATATGATTTATAAAATCATGCCAACAATTAATATTTTAACAGCTTATGAAAAAAGGTATGTAAGAAGGCTTTAGGTTACCCTAACAGTTATTGTAGGCCCAGTTTAATATGCAACTTAATTTCATACAATATGTAGGGGGTCCCTGCTACATCTCACTTTAAGTTAACGGGTCCTTGGCTTAAAAAACGTTCAAGACCCCTGATGTAAGGGGGGGAAATGCCATTAAGGACAACAGCTTAACTCTAAAACGCGGGGACAAAATCGTATGACTATAATAATGTTACAGTATATTAAAATCATGCCTGCAAACTCAGAAGGGCTGAAAAAGGTGACACGTAGGCTACATCTCTTCTACAGCTACAGTCTGGTGTCAGACTCCTCTCCAGTGAAATATAGACACACTTTTACACCGTTTAGCTCTCAGCATTTGATCATGTTTACTCCATCTTCTAGCTAACGCTAGGCTAACCTGCTTCAAATTGTAGTGTTGACTAGCGTCCCGTGCGGCGATGTTCAGTTCCCTCTAACGTCCGTTTTCGGAGCATCGCGCAGGCACCTAAGGCACCGAAATCCGTGTTGCTATTCGGTCCGGTAGATAACGGTCGTCAAGGCACCGGTGGCGTATTAGCACCGGGTCTGTACAGGTGTTATGGATTGCGTACAAACCAATAGGGTGTCGGAATAGTTATGTTTATACTTCTTATCCAACCACAATCACATTCACTCACTCCGGATGGAGCGATCTGGATAGGGGTTTTTGTGTGTGTGTTTTTTTGAACGATGACTGACGAGCTGGAATGAAAACAAGCCGAACTGAAATATGAGTAACGAGGCTATTTTTAAAATGTAGGGAGTAGAAAGTACAGATAATTGCGTGAAAATGTAAGGAGTAGAAGTAAAAAGTATGCTGTAAAATAATTACTAAAGTAAAGTATAGATACCCAAAATTTCTACTTAAGTAAGGTAACGAAGTATTTGTACTTCGTTACTTGACACCTCTGCTCACCAGCTACTTAAAATCTTTACGTAAGTCATACATTATATTGGCAATAGTTCAAGATAGTTATGAGACACCTAATACTAACAACCTGTCTATTTGCAGATGAGAAACAACCAAGGTTCAGGAGGCTGACGGAAGTCTGCCTCCTGAACCTTCAGGCCACATTCCCAGTGTTCTCTACACTGAACCTCCTTCTCCAGAGAGGAAAGGCCTCCATATTCCAGCTGTATGAAGAGGTTAATGGGCTATTTTTGGCTGTTTTGATGTCTCATTTCTTAAGTGCAACACCTCTGTGAAATATAGGTTGTGTTACTTTGTCAAGAAAGATAATTAAGCTCTCTAAAGCTATCTAATTTCAAAACAGCAGAGATATTTGTTGATTCTGTGCACTACATGTGTCCCTTGATAAATGACTTGTACAGAGTGAAAAAATAACTTAATTATCTAAACTTAAATCTACTCATAGTCATTGAACTGAGTAGCCATTGCATTAATAATGCATTTGAATCTTTTATGAGATTACATTTAGCAATTGACGCAAGCAATTGAAATTCATCAAGAAACTCAGTTCGAGGTTCATGACACCAGCAACACTACGAGGAGAAGTCCATGACATCCCCTACAAGGACCCACTGCACCAACTGCCAGGTAAGTCACATTGGCAGATACACCTGTATGCTTATTGACAACAAATACACCTTTTCTATGGATTGAGTGATCTTTCTGATGAAGGAAAATGGATAAAAAATTGTAAAATGTATGGTATCCTAGTCATAATATATTCACCCCTCTGCCATCTGGTAGAAGATATAAGAGCATCAGAAACAGCACTAGTAGATTCAGAGATATCTTCTATCTTCAAGCCATCAGGAGGTTGAACTCTACTCAACCATCTTCACTCTCCTAAATGGCACACTTTTTAGAATTAATCCTTTAACTTAAATTAATAATTTTTTATTTTACCTCTATTATTTATTTACTTTCTATTTAAATTTTATTCTTTAAAGTTGAGATTACTTTGAGCACAACAAATTTCATGACTGATAAATGTTATATATGAGTATATGACAATACACTTGAAACTTGTATAACCCAGAGATATCCTATAAATTGCCTGTATTTGACTAGCTTTCTCTATGTCTTCTGTCTCACTGATAGGAGAAAAACTCAATGTGGGTTTCACCAGAGTGTGGGGTTGAAGATGCCCTATACTTTGTAGACAGGCAAGGGTTTTCACGTGATTATATATTTTTAAGTTTGATAGTCATGATCACAAAACCAATCTGTCTCTCACTGTATTCTTATCCGTCTTGTACACATGTGCTCTTTTTAAGATTTCAGGAACTCCTTCCTTTTCATGACCCAAAGGAACAGGACCAAGTAGGTGAGGAGTTTATGGAGTAGGAAGAATGTCCTCAACAAAGAACAAGGTAAGAAGTATTTTGCACACACACACACACACAGAGACACACACAGACACACACACATACAGACACACACACAGACACACACACATACAGACACAGAGACACACACACACACACACACACACACACACACACAGAGACACACACAGACACACACACAGACAGACACACACACACACACACACACAGACACACACACACACACACACACACACACACAGAGACACACACACACACACACACACACACACACACACACACACACACAGACACACACACACACACACACACACACACACAGACAGACACACACATACAGACACACACAGACAGACACACACAGACACACACACACATACAGACACACACAGACAGACACATACAGACACACACACACAGAAAGACACACACAGACACACACACACACAGACACACACACACACACACACACACACACACACACACACAGAGACACACACATACAGACAGACACACACAGACACACACACACATACAGACACACACACACACACACACATACAGACACACACAGACAGACACACACAGACACACACACACATACACACACACAGAGAGACACACACACACACACACACACAGAGAGACACACACAGACACACACACATACAGACACACACAGACAGACACACACAGACACACACACACATACAGACACACAGACACACACACACACACAGAGAGAGACACACACAGACACACACACATACAGACACACACAGACAGACACACACAGACACACACACACATACAGACACACACAGACACACACACATACAGACACACACAGACAGACACACACAGACACACACACCCCCTACAAATATCATTAAAAACAATGCTGTGTATTGTAAATAACATAATGATGTATACTTAAAATATCTGTGTAAGTAGTAAAACAATACAAACCCCCAAAAACGCTTTTTAATAGTGGTGGGCGGATCGATCCAAATATCGATAATATCGATACCAACGTTGGTATTGATATTGATCAATACCAACGTTGGTATTGATATTGATCAATACCAGTGTAACGAGATGGATACTTTAGTTTTAGTTTCTCTCCAGTAGGCAGTGCTGCGGTTTCATCAAAGAGGCGACCCGGGGTCCGTTCCAGGAAGGAGGTTTAACAAACTCGGAGTTTTTGGTTCCAGAACAGCTGATTTGAGTTGGTTCAATCAGGACTTGAATCAGCCTGAAGGGGTTGTATTCGCTATAACAACCTCCTCGCTCTACATTATCCCGCTTATTACATGGCTACTTACCAAATAAATCAATAATTTGACTAATAATTTGACAAAATATTGATTTAAATACGATTGTATTGCTTCCATTAGAGAAAATAGTCCGTTCCGTCTCTACGGTAGGAATCCTGCGTCCATAGCAACGTAAAAACTCTGTAATGCAATCCTTCGTCTATTAGCTACTCAACACCACCTTACGGGCTGTGGTAGTAGCCCTATATTTTATGGGGGGCTGCCGTGGTGGACCAATGACCCAGCTGCTGTTTTAATCACTGCAGGAATTGACACAACATTAGCTGAAGCGTTGTAGTGAGCTAGCGGGCTATCGGCTGCTCTAATTTACATTAAACTGAACATTTCCGTCGACGGTGAAGTGAGACACGGTGAAGTGAGACACGGTGAATGGCTTCTTTGGGAATATTTATGTGGACCTTTATGTCCTCATTCATCTCGTTTCCTTTTTGCCGAGCCTTTTTGCATGTTGACACACCTGTAAGTTAACGTTAAACAAGTTGCAATGTAAGCTAACTAATTAGCGTTGTTGTCCCTACGGCGGTTACTGCGTAGCTAGCGATCATAGACGATATATTAGCGATAGACGCTCATCAGATCTGCTGTCACTGCTTGAATTGGAGGACAGAAGTTGCTCCACGTTACCCCACTTTTTGCCACAGCTGATAGGCTAAATTATCCGGACTTCTTTCAGCGGATTGATTGATAGCTGTCCTCCAGAGGGAACAGAACTGTGTCCATGGCAACGCTGTTGCTTTTGCATGGCAACGGTGTGTTATCCTTAGCAGCGGTCTGTTATCAAGAAATAACAGACCACATTCTACATTAGAATTCAACCAAGCCATGTAATAATTCATTTTAATGGCTCTCACTGGTTTGTGTCCAGGGAACACGTTTAAAAAACGTTTCAGAGCGAGTCACACTTTTCTGATGGCTCTGCATACGGTGGCTTTACTATTACAGTATGATACGCTACACTGTTATAAAGAAAACTGCCGTTTGCAAAAAACGTAATGCGACACAAAGAATCTGCTGGGATGTTAAAGCATGTCCACGATGTTGAACTAGTGGAAGGATAATGTATCTACATATCTAATAGACTGTGATAAAAAAAATACCTCTCAAATCGGTTATGTGGAAATGAAAATACATCTAGTATATTCGGGACTCAATATCATCTCCCGACGTAAACTCTCTGAATTAATACAGCTTTTTCATCAACGGGATCGTCGACAAAAGGACATGACATGTTTGAGAAAAAAAACATTTTATAGTCTGCCTAATATAAACTAATAAGTTTTTTTATTCATGCAGATAACAAACTGCATTAAAATGCGCCTGATACAGACTGAATGAATGAAAGAGGAAATGCTGAGAGAAACTCGAGGTTTCTTGAAGAAAACCTGCTCCCAACCAGGTTAGGTTCACAGACTCAGTTACCATAGTAACTGACTCTGAGGTGAAGTTACCTCTCTTTCTGGAACGGAAAACCCAGAGTTTCCCTCATCTCAGGGTTAACAAACTCAGAGTTTTCACTAAACCTGCTTTCTGGATCGGCCCTCAGGCTGTCTGTGTCTGTGCAGCACACACACACACACACACACACACACACACACACACACACACACACACACACACACACACACACACACAAGCAGCACAGAGATGGAGCAGAAGAAATGGAACAGGAAGAGGAGCGCTGTGTGGCTATTTTTTAATAACCTGACTCCGCCAGATGGATCGCTTCGCATTGGCTCGGCATATCCATCTGGGAACTTTCCGTTGGAGAACTTTTGGGAAGGGGGTGAAAATCCTGGTTAGCTGATTGGATGAACCAACTGTCTATCACCTATGTTGGTGATAGACGGGCCAAATCAACCAATCAGATCCACGAAGCGTATGACAATACAACCACAAGCCCGCCCCTGCTGCTGCAGGCAAAGCATAGCTCGTTAGCTCAGCATGCAGCAACATGTCGGTAAAGGAGATTTGCCGTTTGTGTAACAAGAATTTAGGAATAAAAGGCTCCATTTCAGGTTCCTGGACCATATTCCAAAAGAAGGATCCAAGAGAAAAAAAGCATTAGCGAGCAGCTAACAGAATTAGGGCTACTGCTGGCTGATAATACTGGTTAGCTGATTGGATAAACCATCTGTCTATCACCACCTAAACCCTCCTCAAAACCAACACTGATTGGCCCGGTCGTTTGGCTAACGTCTCCAAATTTTCTCTGCCTCAAGATGCCAGACTGATCTGAGAGGAGAAAACTGGAGCTCGCCAGATCAGGACGATCTCACGAGGCTAATGTTTTAAGGCCAAAAATGAAACAAAGGCTAGCTGTGTAATATGTAAAAAGGCTGCAAGATACAGTGTTAACACAACACATGTATACAAGCATATGAAAAGTCTGTCCTGCGTTTTAACTTATTAATAATCCAAAGGAAAAATCACAAAACCACTGAAAGGTCATGAGAATTCATTCAGATTTAGCTATTTGATGATGCATCCACCTTAATTATTAAAAAGTATCGGTATGGTATCGGTATTGGCGATACTGGTCTTGTATTTACTTGGTATCGGATTGATCACAAATTTTGTAGTATTGCACACCACTAGTTTTTAAGTTTAGAAACATTTTGAGTCCCCCCTCCCTTGCCTCACAGTGGTTTGTTCCACCGCCTGCTGTAAGTTAGGATCTGCACTCGACTCACAGTCACATCTGGTAGTGACAGGAACGTAGTAAGTAGGCTGTTCAAGGCTATTTTATTCACATTAAACATTAAGCATGGGGTACTTTCCATAAAATCATCTCTCAATGTAAATCAAACCAGCTATTAGGCTAACTGAAATAAAACCATGCCAATCTCTAGGTATGGTGAAGGGTATGTGATGATGTGGGGGGGCCAAGGGAACTTTATCAGGATGCATAGTATCCTGGATCCATGAAATAACTGGCCTTTAAAAATAAACACCTGCCTGCCTCTATGGGAATCTAACATAGGGGTGGACTGACTTTTGTTGCCAGTGGTTTAGACATTAATGGCTGTGTGTTGAGTTATTTTGAGGGGACAGCACATTTACACTGTTATACAAGATGTACACTTAATACTTTACATTGTAGCAAAGTGTCATTTCTTCAGTGTTGTCCCATTAAAAGATATAATGAAATATTTACTAAAATGTGAAGGGTGTATATATATATATATATATATATATATATATATATATATATATATATATATATACACCCATATCTGTTTTTATGATGTATCTGCACCTTAATCACCTCAGTCTCCCTGTTTTGGGGGAAATAAAGTTTCTATCTTCACCTTTGAAGACAATTCAGCAACACTACTTACACAGAAATGATTCACCAGTAATATGATTGTTCCCTACAGATACCAGTTCTTCTTGTTGTGATGATTACAGGTCTGTAAATAGAAAAGATGAGCAAACCCTCCCTGCCCAGGTAACCAGGTGAGCTGGTTTGTAGGTAGGTATATAATAAGGAGTGGCTTCATGATTTGACTTTGCAAATTCATACAGAGGGAACCTGTTGTTGCGGATGTTGCTTCCTGTTCCTCCTCATTACAGGATAATCTCTAAAGCAATCCACACGTCTGATGGACAGTGGACGGTATATTTCTATGTTTTCTCTCAGAGATTGTGGATTAACATGAGTCGAGGAATCGTCTGAATGATCGCCACGGCCCTCAGGAGGAGGACAGGTAGGTTTCTAAAGAACCCTTCTAATAGCTGAGCCACGACGGCACTAGATTTTATTTATTTATTTATTTTTCTGGGGGGGCTTTTTCACCTTTAATTTGACAGGACAGCTAGGTGAGAGAGGGGGGAAGAGATGCAGGAAATCATCACAGGTCAGATTCAAACCCCTGGACCTCTGCGTCGAGCCATAAACCTCTCAGTATATGTGGGCCTGCTCTACCCACTGAACCAACCCGGCCACGATGGCACTATATTTAAATTTCCTAACAGACGACAGTTTGTGAAAACAGCATCTACCGTACCCAACATTCACATTTCATATTGCAGATTAACAGGTTTAGGTTTAGTTTATTGTGAGATGTTACAGGTGGAAAAGACTTCTTTAGGTTTCTACGTATAGCCTGTACACGCAATGCATCGGTTACGACCCACTGCGCATGCGCTCCTCCTTACTCGGGAGGTTTACGGAAGTCACGATAGAGTAAAATGGCATCTTCCTCTTCATTGGTGAGGAACTGTTTTAATAATGAACAATAGTAGAGGGAGTTTTGTTGGTCAGTAGTCGGAGAAGTTCCTGCATGTACTTATGTAAACTGTTGAACGATCTCCGCATGCTGCTACTGCGTCCATGTGCTATTGTTGTTTTTGTTGTGTGCTAACATGCGTTAGCATTCTTCGTCGAAAAATGTTGTCTTCCAAACATGTTGTGTATGTGCTGTAGTACATCATGCGTCAGGAATATGGGGTTACAACATGTTCATAATCAGACAACTAGACTATTTTTAATATAATATGTGGCTGTTTTGGCTGTTACTGGAGACGTGTTGGACCTAAGATGGAGGACCCTGAGCCTCATGTGGACTTTAAGAAACTTATTTTCTAAAAGCTAATGTGTCGGTGGAGGAGTTGAAACCATCGACTGTAGTATAATTTAAGTGTGTGTGTGTGACTGGAAGATATAAAGGTGTGTCTTCATGAATGAAGATTGCTCCACTACACAGCTGGATATTCCTCGTATTACTTAGTTTCTGATGTTTCTTCTCTCTCATCTCATCTGTGTTTCTCTGTAAATGTGTGAAGTCTTTGATAAAACACTCAAATGTGTCTTTATTACATAAAACGTGTATAGTGCATAAAACTCGAAGCGTTACAAAGGGGAAGTGTAGCTTCCCAAACCGTAAAAAGAGTTCCTCTTATGTGTTGCCATGAGGCAGTGGAATGACCTCCCCACGCAACATATTTTATGTACAAATTCTCACACCTTCTCATGCCTAACAAAGAGTTGGTTGTTGAGTAAACAAGTTTGCTCACATATATAGGATACTGTATTTATGTGGGTGTGTGTGTGTGTATGTGAGTGTGAATGTGTGTGTGTGTGTGTGTGTGTGTGTGTGTGTGTGTGTGTGTGTGTGTGTGTGTGTGTGTGTGTGTGTGTGTGTATCCTTGTATGAATGAATATCTGGAGTTGCATGTACTCTAATGTGCCTAAGCTGCTGCTAAATATTTTTCAGTGTGTGTGCTGGGAGGGGAGAGAGAAAGAGAGAGTGAGTGGGCTGATGGCGCCCCTGTTTTTACTAAACAGTTTGTTCTTAATTACTATGCACATCATGTCATTTATATATAGTTTTGTAATATTTCTATTTAAAATTGTAAATTGTTTTGTTTTAAATTTGTCATACCTGCCCAGGGACTACAGGTGGAAATTAGCAATTGTTGCTATAACCTGGCCCAAGACATATTCTCTTGTTTAACAAGTTTAATGTTTATTTGTGCATTGTCCCTGTTTCAAATAAATCAATTTCCAATTTCCAATGCTATGCTTCATTTGAAGCTGACACAATTGCAATTTCATTAAGTTTACATAATAATAATAAAGTCCTTGAATCTTAAACATATTTTTTTAACTTATGGTTTTAATTGTGTGTGTGTTTTGCTGCAGGATTCCAGCCAGAGGACATCTGCTGTAGCTGCTGGTGATGATGCTGCTGCCCCCCCGACCACCGCCACCACCGCTAATGTTGCCGCCGCTGGTGGTGATGGTGATGTCTCTCCCATGGAGGTGGACCCTCCGGAGACCATTCACAACGAGGTAAATATCTGATGGAGTCAGAAAGTGTGTTATGTCTTGTGAATAGTGGCTGTGAAAGCTTCCTGAGACCCTGTAACATGATGCATTTACATCACGGTAGGACTCGGTTCAAGTATCGATCAGAACGTTTTAAAATAACATCATCTTTTTGTCATTTCCCATCACCTGTTTCCTGGGTCAAAGTCTTGTGTTTTCTTCAGGACATGGACTCCTGTACAACGTGCTGCTGACTAGGGCTGGGCGATATGGACCAAAAGTCATATCCCGATATATTTTGGCCGAATATCGATATACGATATATATCCCGATATTTTTTCCGCAAAGTGAGAGCAAATGTTCAGTCAAAGTCAAAGCCAAATATGACATGTCACAAGTAGTTTCATAGAAACCGGCTATTTCAGGGAACAGTTACAAAAAATAATGAATAAATAATGAACAGGTTTCTTCACCTGGTTCATGATTAAATGCTCAGCTGTTCAAATAACAATAAAATGTAAACTGTATAACATATAAATACTGTATAACAACAGGAGTACCTTTATTGAAATCAAAGCTCCATATGGTGCACATTTAAATAAAAAAATATCTTAAATAAAAAGCCTATAAAATAAAAGAGGCCAATCCAAAAGGATCAGCAGCTTGCTTGGTTGCTTGGAGCAAGGATCAAATTTGAACTATATCGATATATGCGATATGGTCTAATTCCATATCTCATTTAAAAATATATCAATATATTTTTTATATCAATATATCGCCCAGCCCTACTGCTGACACTAATAAATACTAGAATACATATTACAGAGCCTAACCCGTCACAGCGATATGTAGGAACAGGCTGTATCAGGTGTACTACAGTTTAAATATGCAATGCATGAACATTTCATCTGTGTTGTTACCTTCTGAACTCGTGTGTTGTGGATCTTCAGGACCAGGACCAGGGGGAACCGATGGACTGGGAATGAGACTCTGCGTTCACCCTCAGCCAGGTAAACATGACTCTATCTGAATCTATTTAAAGGGGAACACCACCTAAACTCAAATGGTCTATTAGCTGCTTATCAAGGTTATTATTAGGGCCTGAGCACGGCTATTAGATGGCGTTGTTTTACAGTTTTTCTCCATTGGTTTGGCTCATTTCTTGAAACAGAAATTACATTCTCAAAACTCTAAGATCATTTGGCAAAACAGTCTTACAGTTCAGCACAACACTATAGCTCACTTGCAAAAGCTCATATCTCTCGCAAAACTGTTCACTCACGCTTCAAAACTAAATTCCTTTACCATATAAAGAGTCGGTGCCACCAAAATGGCAAAGATCCTTCTCAATCGCTTTGGCTCATTTCTTGAAACAGACCGGACGTTCTCAACACTCTTGGTGCTTTTTGCCAAAATAACCTGGATGGTTCGGCACAACACCGTGGTTCACCTGCAAAAGCTCATCTCTCTCCTCAATCATGTGTCAAAACTAAATTTCTTTCTCATTTAAATAGTCAGTGACCCCAAAATGCTTCGTCCCTTTGGCATTGTGTAATGTAGGTGATTTTGTTCTAAATGTGACCGATGAAAAAGGCCAGACTTAATCTGACTCCAATTCTATGGTCACTGAATAGTTGTTTGTTTACTGGTAGATCAGAGAAATAGACTCAAGATTCAAAATAAGACTCCAGATTCATCCAGTTAAAGTTTATAACAAGCTTTAGTGAATGATATTGCAAAATACAATACACTTGTGCATAAGGATCAGATTACTTCAAGACAAAATAGCCTATCGCTAAAAACCTAGCAAACAGATCCCCAGCATCTGATGCCGGCTAACCCAGAACCTTCACTTTTTATCCACTTTCTCTGCTTCATCCGCGGTGCTGTTATCAGTTGGATATAGTCCCGATCTTCTGGCTCCAGCCGGCTAACGATATGTAACACACTGCATGAAAACATGACCCTGAGTTCTCTCATTCTCAGCTCAACAGAGACAAGTGGCTATCGTTGGATCCGAACACCTGGATGTTTTTAATCACCCACAAACTGAGGAGTTTCCTGAGAGCCAGGTCATCTTCATACTCTGTGTCACAAATCACGCGCTTGCAAAACACTCACCACTGTTGCCTCGTCCCCCCTGATCAGAGAAGACCTTTTTTTTCCTCAGGCAATAATCTCAGACTCCCTTTATAATGTTAAACCACTGTAACACCAGATGGCCTCTCATAACCCTGGGAAACAAGGCAACAAGGTCAGCATCATGAACTCTACAAACCTGTTACTCTCACAAATATATTCTAACAGTAAGCACTGCAAGTCAAAATGTTTAGATGTTTTGTCACTATGGCATAGGACCATTGAAATATCCGTCATGTCCACCTTTCAGTCGCAGCCCAGTCCTTCATTGACAATGGTTACTGCACTGTTTTTTTGTCTAGCTAACAGAATACAATTGTGTATAAAACTAAAACAATAAATTGGATTTTAGGGTAAGAGTAGCCTCCATGGTTTGACATCACACATTGCACTCATACTGCCAAGGAAATTGTAACCATTTTTATTCACACACATAAAGTAATTTCCATACATCAGAGTAAAAAGAAAATGTATACAGCATAATATACTGTAATATAAAAAAGTATATGTAGCCTACAGCCTGTAGCCTTGCTGTCCTCAGCCTCCTGGCCATCCCCACGCTGCTGTCTGTCTGTCTGGCCACAGATTCTCGTCCACGTCACAGCGTACAGTATATTCTCCCTTGCGATGCAACGAGGGAAGAAACGGCACGCATGTCCTCACACGCAGCATCCATTGCATGGAGCAGGGACCTCTGATCTTGAGCCCGATGCTCATACACTCTCCACCTCCAAGCGGAGAAATACTCCTCAATAGGATTGAGGGAAGGGGAGTAAGGTGGTAGGAACACCGTGACCATCCTTGGATGAGTAGTGAACCAGGCCCTGATGAGCGGGCCACGGTGGAAATTCACATACAATGACATAATGTGGTAGGTGAGGCCCTGCGAGACCTCTCTCATTTTTAGGGCTCAAATCAAAATGAAGGCGGTCCAAGAAGATGAGGAGCTTCTGTGTATTGTATGGGACAAGACTGGCCACACCATTCTCAGAAATGGCAGCACACATAGTTATATCGCCCCCTCGCTCTCTCTTGTTCTTGTTGTTCATTGAGAAGTTTTCCTCTGCAAGGTTGTCGTCCACTCCTAGACATAGAATTGAAAGGACAACACTCCATTCGTAATGTATACCTTCTGTATTCCTTACAGAATGAGTTACCAATGTAATTGCATTGTTGTTTTACTTACAGTAACTTTACCACAATTCTAATGCATCACTGCACAGTGACTGGAATACTACTGTACACTGTATCATCAATACTGTAGAAAATAAACTATTCCATAGTTTTATTTTCTCCAATATTTTTGTCATTTTTAGTATCATAACATCACATTGAGGTAAGCTATTACTGTAGGCCTATCACACACACACTAAATGAATAGGTAAATGAGTAAATAAATATATTCCTTGCTCTATGCACATTGTCCTGTCCTATACAACATCTAATTCCATCAGTGACTGACTACATACCTGTTTTCCCTGTGGAAGGTTTGGATGATGGAGGAGACTGTAGAGCGAGGAACATTAGGCTGCCCTTGTTCATTTACTTGGCCAGGTGCCTCCATGTTCAGACATTGTACTGGTCCTGCATGGTCAAGCTCTATATATACATGTTTGACAGCATTCACAATCATGGACAGCACCTGGCAGGTAACTGAACATACTGTTTGATTGGTCACCTAAGATGTGTGAAGCTCCTCCTTCGTTAGTCAAGTTCTAGTTTCACCTGACAATTGCTGAAATCAATTTATCAAATGTTCCAAGAGATTCATATATGGTATTCATGGTATTATGTTCTTGACTAATTTTGACAATTGAACAGACTATTGTGCATGTGATGACTTATACAATGAAATGACGCAGACACGTTTTGGAGAGAACAACCATCAACAATCAGTTTAGATCAACAAGATCTATTCACTGGGAAATTGTGCTAAATGTAGGCTACCTGTACTTAATCATTTGTAAAGATGTACTGAGACATTTGCAATTTGATGAAGTGATGAGAAATTCTATTCTGTTCTGAACAATTGCCAAGTGATTTGGAGATTTGTCCATGTTGTTTTGAGAATGTAATTTCTGTTTCATGAAAATGAGCCAAACCAATGGAGAAAAACTGTAATTTTTTAAAATAATTTGTTAGTTTTAGCCCTTGGGCACATTTTTTACAGCCTCTGTATATATGAAAACTCACAAAAATTGGCTCCCACATAAACAAACACCTGGGAGCTTTGCGAGACTGTACAGCGATTTGGCCCATACCTGTAAGCGGCCTCCATAGTGCCCCCTAATGCGTGGAAGGCCTTAACTTGGACATAGTTGCTCCGATCTTCACCAGATTTAATGCACATATTGCTCTAATCATAGTGGACATATTTCCCATTTACCTTCATTAGCTCCGCCCAACCGGAAGACGGCCATTTTTAATGTATTCATTTTTCAGGTGTTTAACATTCTTTCGAACTCGTCCTAGACGGTGATTCCAATCTTCACCAAACTTTGCAGGTAGTATCTGTGGACACTCATGACAAAAATCCAAAGAAGGTTGATAGTTTACAAAATGTGCAAGTTATAGCAACTTCATGTGTAAACAGGAAGTTGCGTTATCTTGGCAAAAATTATTCCGATTGTTCCGAAACATGTTGTTCCTCATGGCCGGTTTAGCATCTGTGCCAAACTTGGCGGCAATCGGCCATTAGATGGCGTTGTTCTAATTTTTTTTTTAAATAATAAGCAAAATATTGATGTATGAGAAACCTACTTTGTCTAACTCGTCCTGGGGCGTGAGTCCGATCGGCACAAAAACTTAAGTACAGACTTAGTGGATCCTTGTGACAAAAAGTTATCAAAAGAATTGTGATAGCTAAAACAATGCGCAAGTTATGGAGGACCAACTTCCTGTAGGTGGGCGTCGAAACAGAACCGAGTGTATCTTGCCAACAGTAAAACGACAAAACTTAACACAGTTGTTCCTCATGGGCCAATGAGGCTGTGTGCCAAATTCAGCGTCAATCGGCCTTAAAATGGTTTAGATTTTTTTTATTAATTAGCAAATTTGCTATATGCAAAACCTACTTTTTAAACTCCTCCTAGAGCGTGAGTCCCATCTGCACAAAAATGTGCACGTAGACTCGGTGGACCCTCATGACAAAAAGTTATCAAAAGAATTTTGATAACTAACACAATGCGCAACTTACAGAGGGCCAACTTCCTGTAGGGGGCTGTCGAAACAGGAAGTTGCATATCTTACCAAGATTTATTCCGATTGCCACCAAACATGACAGAGATGTTCCGCATAAGGGCTTGAGCATTCTTGCCAATTTTAGAGTGAATCGGCCATTATATGGCTGTTAGAACTTTCTTTATTAATTAGCCACATCGCGATATCTGGGAAACCTAACCTTTGTCTAACGCCTCCTGGGCCATGAGTCCAAAATACACGAAAACTTGGATATAGATTCGGTGGACCCTCGTGACTAAAAGTTACTAAGTTACTAGCTAACACAATGTGCAATGCTGTAGGTGGCTGTTGAAACAGGAACAGATGTATATTGGCAAAAGTTATTCAGATTTACATGAAACTTAGAATGTGTGGTCTACATGTGATATTGAGCAGCCCCCTATACTATAGCCACACCCATGTACACAGACCACGCCCTCTTTCATAACTTGTGAACCATTTAAGGTAAACTTAAGGTATCATTGAACTCAGCAAAGAGTTCCTTTTTTTAATTCCGTGCCATATGCTTAAGACACGCCCCCTTTAATAACTAATGACCCATTTATTGTACACTATTGTGTGAGGTATCATTGAACTCAGCAGAGAGTTCCCATTTGCAGTGTGTGAGTGCTGCGGAAATGCACGGCCACAAGGAGCAAGGAGGAGCAAGGAGGAGCAAGGAGGAGCAAGGAGGAGCAAGGAGGAGCAAGGAGGAGCAAGGAGGAGCAAGGAGGAGCAAGGAGGCGAGGGCCCGTTCGTTGCTGCTTGCAGCTTTAATTTATATTATTTTAGTTCTGACTTTTGAGTCCAATCCAATGCGCTCGTCTTTATAAAAACTGTTGTTATCACAGTTGGCTCATTCTAACTATAGAATCAGATTAAAAACAACTTCCCGAAGAACTAGTTTTTAATCTGATTCTAGTTATATATGTATTTTGTTCCACTGGTGACTGATCTGTTCTTCTCTTTGCTGAACCTGCAGCCGGCGGTGACGGAGCTCCATCGAGCTCACAGCAGGCCAGGCGGCGAGGCAACAACCCCGGCAGCACCGGCTGCTCAACTCCAACACACAAAATTATACAAATTTTGCTAATGCAAAATTTGCATTAGCAAAAAAAAAGTCTCAGAATTTAGTGAATGAAATAGTACACATACAATGTATAGTATTTCTGAGATCTAGACCTAAATTCAGAATCAGTATGTATGTGTGTATTTATGCATGTGTGTGTGTGTGTGTGTGTGTGTGTGTGTGTGTGTGTGTCTATATGTGTTTGTATGTATGTGTGTGTGTGTATGTGTTTTGAGGCTGTGTGTGTGAGTGTTTTGAGGGTGTGTGTGTGTGTGTGTATGTGTGTGTGTTTTGAGGCTGTATGTGTGTGTGTTTTGAGGCTGTATGTGTCTCCTGGTTTTCTGATCAGAAACGAAGCAAGCAGTGAAGGTTAACACATTGAACCTTTTAACAGCTAATTAATGTGAGCTCGTTGCCCCGTGTGAGCTGATGACCTCATCTGTTGGCATCTCCCAAATGCCTTCCTACAGCTGCTTAATAAAAGCTTTCCACACAAACAAACGTAGCCTACATGTGTCATTTCAATCAGGAGAGACTTAGTTTGCAGATATGCAAAGATATTTATTGTACAGCTGTATGATATTGAATGTACAAAGTCTTTTGGATATAGGACTCTCATTGAATTAATTATCTTCTTAAAGGGGTAGGGAATAGGAACATAACCCCCAATGGAGCCCAGACACTGGTGGCGGCGGCGAAGAGACCAGAGACCGGATCGAAGAGGCAACGGATCGGTCAGCCGGGAGAAACACAACTACCGGAGGAGGCGGAGGAGGAGGAGGAGGAGGAGGAGGAGGGACGAGCGATTTGCCTGAAACGACAGATGACAGCACAGGGAGAGAACAGATTTGAAGCAGAGATGTAAGGCTGTGATTGGCCCTTGAATCTCGTGGCCAAGTCTGATTGGTTTAGCTGACAGCGTCACTTCTTGAACAGCTGATTTGATTTAAGAATGAGCAGTGATTGGGTTAATGATTGGGTTGCGCTGAGCTTAATTAGTTTGAGAAAGAAATTAGATTTTAACGACGTCGGGCTCGGGCCGGGCTCGGACAGAAAAATGTGGCCCCATCCATACTCTAGTGTGTGTGTTGCTTATTTTGGAGTTTTTGTCACCTTTTTCAAAAAATAAATTGACAATTTAGTTTGATGTGTTTGTCGCCTTTTCAAGTGTTTTTTGGGACAATTTATTTCAAAGTTTTTGTCGTCTTTCTGGAGCGTTTATTTTAGAGTCTTTTGTTGCCTTTTTCGAAAGACAGTTAGAAACTGTTTGTAATGAAAGTCATTAATATGTTACAATGTTGTACAGGTTCCACACAACGTACATACACGTTATTTTGGGGCAGTTTGGTCACAAGTTTATATAAACATTTAGTGAAAAACAAAATTAAAGCTGCAGTATAGGTCAGCACAATTCGGGGAAAAATATAGAATCACGATTTTGTAGCTTAGAATTGATATCACGATTCTCTGACAAGATTTATTTCTCACGAAGTATGATGTTTGTTGCACACATGAACCATTACAAAACAAAATTAATTGGCAGTACCAAACAGATTTCTTTTGGCACCTAGAGCACATTGCTCATCACCACAAGCCTGTAAACATAGAGGCTTCAATGAATTAATAAAATAAAGTACATACTGGCCATTCATACAGTAGGCTACCAAAAATAGTGACATATAACCAGTGTTGGGCAAGTTACCTCCAAAATGTAATACATTATAGATTACTAGTTACTGTCATTTGAGAGTAATTAGTTATATTACAATATTACTGTCTCTGAATTGTAATGCGTTACACTACTTTTGCATTACTTTTGAGTTACTTTCACCAAAATAACAGTGGAAGTTTGACTTGGCAACTATAGCTTGTGAATTTCACCACCGGATCAATAAAGTCTCCTCTTTATCCACTTTAATACATCATAGATTATTCATAATATTTTGGATAATTAATATTAATATGCGTAGTAACTAAAGCTATAAAAAAAATAAGTAAAACGTACAATAGGCAAGTAGGAGAAAATTAAAATACTCAATTAAAAGTACCTTACAGTTGTATTGAAGTAGATCATTGTTGTAAAATGTTTGTTTAAACACTTGAATAAGAAAGTCATGTTGTTGAGTTTAAAACAGTCTGAAGGAAAATGTCAATTATAGTGTTATGAAAACTCACTATTTACATTATTTACAGAACTTGATTTACAGCTGATATGTGAAAAGGTCCACAACCTTCTTGTTTACCAGTAACTTAGTTTTACTGCGAACCGTCACAGGAAGTGCTTTTATTTTTATTTATTTTACAGGCCCTATCTGGACTAAATCTGGCCCTGATACAGGCTCTATCTGGACTTAATATTAAACTTAAATCGGGAACAGGGTGAATGGAGATTTTATAACGATTAATCGTGCAGGCCTGCTGCAGAATGTTGTTTAAAGATGAAAAGTGAAGTCTGTAACAGCTGAGGTTTGAACATTTATTGGGTTAGAACAGATACATTATATTAATAACACAGAGGAGACTTAACATTTTATACCTTTCATCTTTAGAGAGTGTGTGTGTGTCTGTCACTGTGTTTTTCACTGACTGTGTGTGTGTTTCTGTCTGTCTGTCTGTCTGTGTGTGTATGTCTGTCTCTGTGTGTGTGTGTTTATGTCTGTCTGTCTGTCTGTCTGTGTGTGTCTGTCTGTTTGTCTGTCTGTCTCTGTGTGTG
The DNA here is from genome assembly GCF_004354835.1 of Perca flavescens. Classification (NCBI taxonomy): domain Eukaryota; kingdom Metazoa; phylum Chordata; class Actinopteri; order Perciformes; family Percidae; genus Perca; species Perca flavescens. Next base: position 44,548,419 of record NC_041331.1, read on the forward strand.
TGTGTGTGTGTTTCTGTCTGTCTGTCTGGTTGTGTGTGTGTTTCTGACTGTCTGTCTGGTTGTGTGTGTGTGTTTCTGTCTGTCTGTCTGTCTGTCTCTGTGTGTGTGTGTGTTTCTGTCTGTCTGTCTGTCTCTGTGTGTGTGTTTCTGACTGTCTGTCTGTCTGTGTGTGTGTGTGTGTATGTCTGTCTTTTTGTGTGTGTGTGTGTGTGTGTATGTCTGTCTGTGTGTGTGTGTGTGTGTGTGTGTGTGTATATATATGTGTGTATGTCTGTCTGTGTGTGTGTGTGTGTGTGTATATATGTGTATGTCTGTGT